>NC_053134.1:21504318-21691818 GCF_010015445.1 Perca fluviatilis | reverse complement strand
GGGCTCTCGGACAGCACAGACCTTCACCAAGGCCATGCCCCATATCGCAATCAGTGTTTCCCTCTAGTGTATTGCAAGCGTGGTGGCCCACTGGGCCTAAGTTGCCCTCCATCAGGTTTAAGCCACTGGGGACATTTTTTTAAAATATATTTTAAGACTTTTTGAAACGATTGGAAACTTCTCTCCACTTGGCTCTGACTTAATGTAGGGCCCTATGGAATCTGTCTTAAAGCTTTTTGAAATTCTTAATTTTGAAATTTCCGTCAATGATTCTGTTATCACAGAAACCAGCCGCTATCTTAATTATTAAATCAGTCTGGGACTGGCCCAAGCCGGGTCCTCGTGAGAAAAAAAAAGCCACTAGGCTAAACAACTTTTCTGGGGGAAACCCTGTTCATGTTCATAAATAAATAATGAGTGTATCCGTGTAACCATGATTTGGTTTCGCTCCGAAATATACCAGCTAATCAAGTTTGATGGAAATCCAATATTTTTCCATAATCCTGCCGACGAAAACACAAACTGAACCGAAAATATAACCTCCAAGCTGAACTCTTGACTCTGGATATCATGTGTTCGGTCGTGTGTGTGTGTGTGTGTGTGTGTGTGTGTGTGTGCGCACGTGCGTATGTACGTTTGGGTATCTGTCTGTCCGCAGCTAATCTTGCATACTATTGGACCCAGCAGCCTGCGGAAATCTACTTTTCTAGTTTTGTTCCTGTTTTAGATACTGCAAGTGTTTACTAAAATGATTTCTTATATGTTCCTCAGGTGTATGATTGGTTACGTCAACGCCAGTCTTTCAGTATTCCGGGTGTCTGACTTTGAGAGGAGATCACAGTACAGGACTAATGGCTCCGAGCTTTTTGGACAAGCTGTCAAGTTTTGCAGGTAGGGTGTGTGTGTGTGTGTGTGTGTGTGTGTGTGTGTGTGTGTGTGTGTGTGTGTGTGTGTGTGTGTGTGTGTGTGTGTGTACAACAACGTTCAGTGCTCATCAAACACAAGTTGTTAAAATGTAAAAAAATGCACTGTAAACTGTCACCAAATCATGTTTTTTCTGTTACCGAGCCACGATTACAGTTTTTATAAGTGTCTGTTAAGCCTAAAAAAGAAACAGGATTTAACAGGATTTGGCTGCAAGCACACAGGCAACACACAGGCTCTTACTGAGCGCTACATAAAATCTAAATCACATTATACAGATGACAACCTCAAGCTAAAAACATATTTTGTACACAAGTTATTTTGAAGCTTGAATTGACATTTAACACTTGTTTTTGCTTGTATGCGTACAGATGGTGTCAGCACCCTGAGCTGAACTGATTTCTCTTGACTCATGTCATATGAATTATGACATGAGTCGATATCATGAGTGCTACCAGAGACTGTGTAGAACCCCAACTCAGAGTCACTTCCTGTACCGTTGTCGCGTGGGTTTCATCACTGCCACGCCTCTTTAGGAGACTAGCAGCAGGTCCTGAGTGTATTGATTCCAATGGGAGAAGTGAATGTGGACTCAGCTTATGTGCAATTATTTTGCCCCATACTCACCAAAGTAAATATTGGACCTATTTTCTTAAAAGCCACATATCTCCAGAACATTAAAATTGTGTTTCTTTTTTTAGACAGACAAATCAGGAGAAAATTAACTTTGTTCCAGACCTGTTTTGTCTCAGGAACAAACTCTCGCGACATCTGGCAACATGGATAAGCTAACGTCAACTGACGTTCATGAACGCCTTAACAAAACTGATTTGTAATGCTAAATATGGCTTTAAGCTGCCTAAATATCTAATGTTAGCAAAAGAAAATATCAATAAATTATGCAACATATGCAAATAACACCTTCAAAAGATGCCATCCCCGTTTAGGAGTAGGGCTGCATACTGAATTCTATACTTTTTAGGCACCGACCAAATTGCCTCCTTAACATGGAGTATCGAAAAATGCCTTGTCATTCAATACTACATTTTAATACCTAAGAAATAAAACTCATCAGCCTCAATGAGCCAATCAGCACGCAGCATCCTTCTACCAAGATCTAAGAATGTTTGGGATTGGCTGTCTAGCGTTACACGTTGTAGAGGCAGGCAGGAAAAACTCTACGTTACACAGAGAGATGGGGCTCACGTAGTAGGAGCTGTGAATAAATAATAATAGTAATTTCTTTTGGTTAAAATGGATGTATTGAAAAAAGTATTGTTCAGGAACCGGTATCAACGTCATGATATTGGTATCATAAAAATGTTGAACGACACCCAGCCCTGTTTAGGAGACCGGAAGTGTGTACCCTTTTTCATACCATTGGAACAGTGTGTAATGTGCTGTCTTCAGTTATATAGAATCTTTGCTGTTGCTACTTTGGGATGAGCTTTGAACTCATGTGTTGGACCCCCCAGGTATCGTGACTACAGGGAGCCTCCAGACTCTGCCGAGCCCTACGCATACACTCTACAGTTCTGGCACGTCCTGGCGGCCCGGCTTGCATTCATCATTGTGTTCGAGGTCAGTGTTTTTAATCTGTGACAAATGACACCAGACAGCAAGCTGGCTTTGGAAATGGATTCTTTTATATTGTTTTGTCAATATTTTTTTTTACCTTTCTGTCTTCAGCCATTACTGCCCATCTACATATTCAATGACATTTTGCTTTAATTTGTTTACAGCTAATAAAAGAGGTCTGTCGGTGTTGACGTGATTTTATTTTCTCTGTCATTACTTTTGTACCAAAGATGGATTTTACTTGATCAATGTATTTAAATGTTTCGCTTTTACATTACATTCTCCCTTATCTGACAGAACTATTATACACCCTCAGTGATTTAAGGATTTAGTAAAGAAAAACAATATGAGCTTTAGCTTTAGTTTTTTAGTTTAAAATCACTTTTTAAACCACATTAACTCAAGTTGACTCTCTTAGAAAATTGTTTTTCGAGATCACGTCTCTCCAGTTACACATCGTTTTTGCCATCTTTGTGTAAATGACCCATCTTCTTCACCCTTGGATGTTTGTTTTCTTCCGGCATTACACAGACATTTTGTACTAGGGAGCTGGCAGGGTAAAGTCCGTTTAATGTCCGGACCAACTGATTCAAACATTTTCGTTCTCAAAACAGCTCCTCCGGGTAATGTCCAATTCATTTTAGAGTTGCAGTACATGTGTGATAGGTTTAAATCCATGTCTGTCAGTGAGGACACGGATTATTAGAGCGGCAAAGATTAATCGATTAGGTGTCAACTGTTAAATTAATTGCCAACTATTTTCATCATCGAATAATCGGTTTGAGTAAAAAATATTCTTGTTCTAGTTTCTTCACTCCTCTGTGACAGTAAACTGAATATCTTTGAATTGTGGACAAAACAACACATTTGAGGACGTCATCTTGGGCTTTGGGAAACACTGATCAACATTTTTCTCAATTTTCTGCATAGTAATTATTTAATTATTAATTAAATATTAGACAGATTAATCAACAGTGACAATAATCTTTTGTTACAGCCCTCCAGATCATTTAGATTATGAATACCAGTTGGTACCTCTAGCAAGACAAATATTTCAACAGGAGCAACTTGTTTCATTTCAACTCATCAAAATGTCAACATGGTGAAATCAGTTCTTGAGACTAGGGAGTTTCTCATGTACAAAGAAAATGCAGTGGACCTCATTTCACCACGTGCTGTTCACTTTAAGGTTTTTAATATTCTGTTTGTGAACATTTATGCCTCCCCTGTTTTGTCTATTTTCCCCCTGATTACACCAAACTACATGATATCTGTGGCCTTCTTCAGCTTTTATCAGCAGCCTCAGTTCAGTGCCATGTGCACACACTGCCACTAACGAGCAGCTACACAGTGGTTCAAATTAACCTCGTTTAGCCTAGTCCACATTCCCATTTAAAATGTGTTTCTGAAAGCCACTTTTTTTAAAACAATTAAACCTGCGCTTAATGATTTTAAATAACCATGTGTAATGTTGACGGTGTCTCTTGTAGTGACGAACCCACAGAAAATCTCTACATAGTGTTTGAGCATCTGTCAGCTCTTTGCTATGGTTTTATTGCTTATGGTTTTTTCACCGTGGGATGGTGAGAAACGAACTTTCGATTCCTCTGCATGTCTAGTATATGTGAAGAAATTGACAATAAAGCTGACTTGACTTGACTTTTCATTATAGCGCTACTAACAACTTGCTTCAGCTTTACTGTCACATACTGTCATATGAGCCAAAGGACTACAAAAACAGTTTTGTTGGGCATAAAATGATAAATATGAAACAGTGCACTCGGGTAAACACAGGAACAGAAAAGAGGCATTTGCCATTTCATCAACCATTTGAAAAAATAGTCCTTATTCTGCATTTATTTTTTAAATTGCACAATAGATGGAAGTAGGGTTGGGTTTAAAATCTGCGATGCCTAAATCGATACTTTAAAAAAAGAGCACAATGCAACATTAAAGAACGGCTTGTTTATTGCTATGCTCAAATTTAAATGATTTATTTAAAATGTAATAATAATTTATCTCAATAGTCAATTGCTGTTAAACAACAAAAATAACCATTAGATGGCAGAAGGGTACTTTAATACACCATGAGCTTATGAGTTGCAATTGAATGCACCATTAAGTCCCGTCAGCGACAGTGGCCACGGTATCAGCTAGTCTATTCTGTGTATTTAGCTACAGACTGTTGTATGTCTGAGTGTTGGAATACTTTGAGTGAAATACAGCCAGACGTTAGACTGTTGCTGTCAGCATTTTAACTGTGTTTAAGCCAGCTACTAGCTAACGGCAGGGTAACGTTACCTGCTGCCAAATGTAATGTTAGCTAGCGTCACGTGCAGCGATGTATCTGCTGCTTGTTACGTCCGTTTCGGAGCCCCAGCGAGCAGCGCAGGCATTTAGGTGCCACCGAAAATCTGCGTTGTCAATCAGTACGGTAGATACCGATCGATTAGGAACGGTTTCGGTGCCCAATCCAAGATGGAAGCTCAAACTATGTTCATATACTTTGTAAACCAATCAAACTCCCTTTCTAAGCTAGTTGATGACTAACCATTAACCGACTGTCTACATCTCACAGTGAGTGATACAATTCGTATTGTTCGGTGTTTCCCTCTTTATCACTTTAGTATTTGTTTTGTTTTTATTGTGGAGGTAGGGCTCTGGCATTTGTAATAACGTACTACTACTGTTTTTCCAGCACATGGTCTTTACTATCAAAACCCTGATCGCGTACCTGATCCCCGACCTCCCCAAGGACCTGCGGGATAGAATGCGGCGAGAGAAATACCTGATCCAGGAGATGATGTATGAGGCCGAGTTGGAGAGACTGCAGAAGGAGAAAAACGAGAAGAAGAACAAAGACAGGGTCCAAAACAAGGAATGGCCCTGAATACACCAACTGGTACAGCCGGAGATTCAGAAACAGTTTGTACAGGAGATTATTCAGCTCTGTTCATGACTTGTGTGGGGTTTGATCTGCAGGATTTGCCCACTGAGCGGAACTCGGTCCTGGAAGCTATCAGAGTTTAGGCTAACGTTAGCAGCTCTGTCCTGAACTTGATTGGATTTGGGGAAGTTACACTCCAGAAACCCCAGCCGCTGTTACCAAAGATAGCGTATTTTATCACCTCAATTAGTGCTCACCCAAAGCCTTTTCTCTTGTAAAATTAAAAATGAAAACATAGTGTTTAAAGATATGAATATGTTAAGCTCCTAGGGCTATTTGGACTAACTAGCTTCACAGTACAATTCAAGAACAATTTAGTACAATTGACACAGGCTTATAACTTAATGACTTAATTTTTTCCTGGGACATGCAGATTTAGCCTCAGTCTGTTAGCTCAGTGTCATGTACAGTGCATATTTAAGACATCTTTTACATAATGAATGATGATAAAAGTCAGCTGGAAAAGTTTATCAGAGACAGGGTTTTCATTTGAATTTGTGGATACAACGTTAGCTTAATTTGCTAACTAGCTATAGCAAATCAAATCCAAGAGCGACAGCTGACACCGACGGCCGGTGGCTAGAAATTAGAAGTCTGCTTTTGTCTACCTCTGTCTGAAATCAAGGACCCATTTTTTTTCAAAAACATTACTACGAACTGTGCATTTTAAATCTGCCACTTTTATCATTATTTGTATGTGCCATGCAGGAGCAGAAAGCTTGAGGTGTAGCAACGAAAGCTAACGGTCAAGACTGAATGAGTACGTTTTAAGATCTGTAGCAGGTTGTTAGGTTCATTAAAGAGAAGTTTTGCATTCTGTTTTGGAACTCTTTTCAGCTTGAGTCCACAAATAGTTAACATTTTAAACATTAAATCCAGGTATTTTACCTTGTAAAACATATCAAAGCTACTCAATTCATGCTAGAATAGTTTAAAACAATTTAAAATAGATTTTAAGATGCCGAAATCAAGTTGAAAAAAGGAAAGCAAAAAACGTGTTTAAAGGAAAATGTATATAGCTGTGCCTTTCAGAGTTGTTGCATCCTAAGACCTCAGCTGTGTAAAAATTCAAATGAAAGCATTTCAAGTGTAACGCTGTATGATTCCCAGTGTTAACAGGCCTTACCATATAGTTTCTCTTATTCCCAGGTTATCAGCTGGTGTTTGGTTTTCACTGCACAGTGGAGGAAGGAGAGGAGCGCTGGGTTTCCTGCATGATACTGGACCCTCATACCTTCCTCCTGCCATGTCAGACCAGCACCTCCTAGTGGACAGTAGATGAACTGCACCCAGCAGGGCCACACAGTGTACACAGGGCCCATTGTGTCTGCATTCATAACGGATGTCCTCTTGAACATTTGACAGTGGGTTTTGCTACGTTTTTTTTTTCTTCTTTTTCTCTCTCCAGATAGTTTCTACCACTTTGGACTCTCAACAGCGTATGTCTTCAGATCCTGAATGTAGATTTCAAGCAAGACTAAAAGTTTTACGGACTTCTGGTTTTAGACGAGAGAAATAACTCTAACCGAGCTTACTGAATGACAAACCCTGTTTACATTTCTCCTCGTTTGAGGAGTTCACATATTGCTTTATTGCAAATAAAGATATTTAAATGAATGTCAGGCCATCTGCTCTGCTATAGTGTAGTGCAATAAAAAAAGCTAGAGAATGCAATTTCTGGAGAGATTGCGGTGGGATTGCTGGCTGCTGAAAACCTGACTGATGGACAGTCAGAAGCTAAACTGCATTGCTTGAAAAGCTGGGCTGCGTTGCTTCATGTATAGCAGGTAGCTGAACAGCATCGCTTAAAAAAAAAAAATGGCTGGATCGCTGGCTTAACTTTGTATAAAAGGAGCAGCTGAAGGAGTATGAAGAGTTGGAATAATAGAAAAGGGCAAAATATAAAAGTAAGCAATGAAATGTATTGAAATGAGAGTTATATGTGTGAAGATTTATATGAGCTTAAATGTATGGTATGCAGGATTTTCCTTAAAAAAACAATTTACAGACTAATACAAAAATAATCCCTAATTGGAGAGCAGGGCTACACGGAATCTGTGCACGCAGAATTCTTCAGATGTACAAATATTTAAACAGTGGCGAGGCGATTAAGTCTGAATTCGTTTGAGGTAAATAGCTCAATAAAATGTTTTTATATTAGCTTTTTTGTGTGCGTGTGTGTGTGTGTGTGTCACCTCAGTTAAGAATCCAGCATGCAGCCCCCATAGAGGTCAGATAAGCAGTCTAATTAGCAAATCTCAATGAGCTGTGTGTCACCACCTGCAATTAGAGGTTGCCACTGTAATGGGACACCTGCTGAGTGGCTCATGGGTCTGACATTCTGTCTGGCCTTTAATAGACCTTTTTCACAGCAGACATGTTGACATGTCATAGTAGGAAAAGCACAGATGTATTCAAAACCATTAATGATGGCTGCATTCCACTTAGGAGAGGCCCTGGTATTGTGTATGCTGGCTCACTGAAATAGCTTAGGGTCACCAATGTGGAGTGCAATAAGTGAGGAGACAAGAGACTGAGATGCGTTGAGCCAGCTTTACTCTCCACCTCCATAAGTATTTAACACTTTACAGCGAATGAGAAAAACAGCGGCCACACAACGTTAATCCGGAACTCGTATATCATAACACCTCTCCCTTAAAGGTACAGTTACTTGGTGAATGTCTCTTTTAGTCTTACTTGGGGGTCACCACACTGGGACACTTGATGGAATTGAGCCATCGTTAAAGTGATGGTTCAGAGTAATTTCACCCTAGGCTGCTTTGCACCTTGACCTCGAGCCAAACAACCCCCCATAAGCTTTTTTCCCTTGTTATAACGTTGGTCGAGATAACGTTATCAGCTGGTTAGTTTAGTGCAGGCGCTAATGGATCCACGTTTGTATCTCATAAATTACCCCACTAATAATTAGAGATGGCCCGATACCATTTATTGCTTCCCGGTACCGATTCCGATACCTGAACTTGCGTATCGGCCGATACCGGGTAGCGATCCGATACCAGTGTGTCATATATTTTATTATGTTTTAACAGCTGTATACTACTATCCTGTATGGATGTGATATTATTTCTATCTTTGTTGTCGGTCTGGCTCAGGTTAAACTCTTTGTGAAACATGAACAAACACAAACAATGAATGCCACAGAACTTTCTTTTATTATCCACTTTGACAGTCAGTTAAAACGGAAAAAGAACATAAATAAACTACTTTAACGTAGATTTTCTTTAGGGCTTTATTGCGTGGTATTGAATCAGTGCATAAACTCCAGTACTTCCCGATACCGATACCAGCGTTTTAAACAGTATCGGAGCCGATTTAAATAAATAATATTTAAATAACACTTGCCTGATGGATACTCCTCTCGGCTGCTACCGCGCTGTCGCACGAGATCACGCACAGAGCACAACATCTATTGCTTTTAACTGCAGCCGGGATATATATAACTGTTTGGCATCTTTTCCTATCGCCTCACGCTGCAGGAGCTGCTTCTGCTGTTCACTCGCTTCTTCATTCTTCTTTACCAGTAGTCTCTTCCGGCAATAGATGTTGTGCTCTGCGCTTGATCTCGCGGGATCTTGCGCGATAGCAGTCGAGAGGAATATCCATCAGGCAAGTGTTATTTAAATATACTTCTGGTGTAGTTACAAACTTTCTAATGCCTCGTTTTATAAGTACAGAAACTATTGGTACTACTGTAGAAGTTTGGTATAATTCCGGGCATTATTATTGGGGTAATTTATGAGATACAAATGTGGATTCATTAGCGCCTGCACTAAGCTAACCAGCTGATAACGCTAACTCGGGTTGTTTGGCTCGAGGTCAAGGTGCAAAGCAGCCTAGGGTGAAATTACTCCGAACCATCACTTTAAGGTTATCAATTTCAGCTGTGCTTTTCCTACTATAATAAGTCAAAAATGTCTGCTGTGAAAAAGGTCCATTAAGATATGAGAGGCATCTCTCAAACTCTGGCTTATTACTCACAGACTGTAATTCCTAATCTTCTAAATTTGTATCATGGGAGAGATAAGGAACATCTGCCGAACACGTTGCCATAAAATTTGTTTGTGGTGCTAAAAAATGTGGGAAATCGAGCGTGTTTAAAAAATAAATTAAAAAAAGGTGTCTTTTCCTCTTTGGCTCCTAAAATTTCTCATCTGAGTTAACTTTGGAGTCAGTGGGGCAGTTCGTTGGCACTCTGTCACTTTGAGGCTCATAGCGCAAAATGTGTAAGTCTGTTTTGTGTAGATAGTTAAATTGTTTGAAAGAGTGGCATTTTTTTATGCTAGGTTTTGAATGTAAAAAGGAAGAGTGAAAATCGTGGGGTTCGGGAGAAGCTGAAGTAAAATTTTCAGAATAGTTTAACAGCTTAACGCTACGTGTGTATGTCACCCACTAACTTTGAAACATTCCGTCCATTCATTCCAATGGGGGGAAAATCCAAGAAAAACTTGGAATATTTCATAAAGTATTAAAGATACAAACGCTAAAAGTAATTCCGATAATGTCCGCAATGAGCAGGACATTTTGAAGTTTGAATGATTTGGAACAGTGTGAAGAAGAATAAGGATCATAAAAGGAAACAGAGAAGAACATAGATGGGATTGCAGCTGTTGCCCAGCAATCCCACTAATAAAGAGAAACTGAGAAGAACATAGATGGGACTGAATAACAGTTACTTAGAGATCTATTCTATAAAAGCTGTGGCAGTGTCCACAGTTGGCTTTAAATGGGAAATGCTTTCCATTTGAGTATAGATTCATAACTCCAATAATAAACATTTATTGTAAAGAAATTGCACTATGTGTGTCTTTCTTCAGCATTGTCATTGTGGTTTATGGAGTGAAGTGGAGTTTGTAATATGGGACAATCCTGCCAACCATTCCGGCCCCCCTACACTGTAAACCTTTGATGTAAATTTACAGCTAAAATCTCACAGTATCTTGCTGTTTTAAAGGAATACGCCACCAATCACAATCAATCATGGGTGCTGCTAAGCGCCGGACGGAGCAACGGAGGCGCTGCAAAATAGCCTCGGGAAGGAACTTGTTTTGGTGGAACATGTGTATGTTCAAAAGTTGTTTTACTTGTGCAACAGAAAACTCAGATTGGACAGATAGTCTAGCTAGCTGTCTGGGTTTACCCTGCAGAGATCTGAGGAGCAGTTAACCATAGCCCTTAGAAATCCACCAGAGTTTAGAATGCCAACACAAAGAAAGAGGAAAGGGACGGGCATCCAGCCGAAAATGAGGGACATCCAGCGGAATTTCCTGCGGCACCTGAACAATCCCAGAAATGAAAGCGTCGTCGATATAGACTATGTGTTCACCAACCACCAAGGCAAATTCCTCGTTAGTGTAACTTACTTTGGCAATAAACCTTTTTTCTGATGAAAACGATGAAGACTCTGGGTAAAAGATTAGGGGTGAAGAAGTAATTTTCTTTTACGCCACCAGAGGGGGTCAGCGTGCTTGGTTACACTTCAGCACACCTTCACTTATATTTTCATCCCCCCTCAGTGCAGATAAGCATTTTTATTTTTTTACAATCATCCTTATGTACTTTACGATTAAGCACAACACTGCCTTCACAATATCACAACAATGTAATTTCATGGACTCCTCCACTAGTAAACAAATTAAATCAATTATGCTTTTGCTTCACCTTATTTTATTTTGTCCGACAAAAAAATAACCCCGGGGATTTGCGTCGAGTTCCCTGCAGATGCATTTTTAATACCCAAACACATCTGTATCATTTTGAACATACAAATAATCATAGATTAGAGAGCAGAGGCTTGTCCTCCAGCATGGATTACTCCGGTGTGGGGGCCTTCGCGCAAACTCCATTTTGATTATTAAAAGCAGGGGACAGGGGAGGCAAACTGTTTTTGTTTCCTATTAAGGCAACTCTTCTCCTCTGTAAGAGGATTATCCCTGACACACGCTTAGGAGTTACGTAAGGCTGTCAGAGGATAACATCTGACATTTCCTCATATCCCGCATTTTGGCAGCCCGGTGTAGCGGAGCTGAGGTGTGGTAGAGCGGAGAGGGACAGGGCATATGTGGACACATACATGGGGACTCACTTTGTCACCACTGGAAACTGATGGTGTCTTTTATGTAGAACGGACAAACCTCTCACCCAGTGGTGGAATGTAACTAAGTACATTTACTCCAGTACTGTACTTAAGTACTAATTTGAGGTACTTGTACTTTGCTTGAGTCTCTTATTTTCATGCCACTTTCTAAGTCTACTCTGCTACATTTCAGAGAGAAATATTGTACTTTTTACTCCACTACAATAATCTGACAGCTTTAGTTCTAATTACTTTACAAGTAGTCTCGCATTGCCAGACCTTCCTCCACAGCGCTGTGGAGGAAGGTCTGACTAGTCCACACAGCATTCCGTGAACAGGAGAAAAAAGTGCTCTGGTTTCTTGGCATTTCTTTTAGGGATACACCGAATCCAGATTTTTGGGGTTCGGCCGAATACCAAATCCACTGGTTAAGATTCTACCGAATCGAAAACCGAATATCGAATCCTACTCCCCTCCTCAGTCCATTAACACAGTAAAGTGGGTTAAAGTTTTTAGCTGTGACTGTCCTTCCTTTGCCGTACCTTAATTTGCTGCATTTTGGCTGCTGTCTGTAGATTCCTTCATGCATAACTCGTATACTTTTCAGTTTCATACGCAAATGTTGTAACAACGGCCATGTTGTGTATTGTTTAGGGTCCTTGCCACCGCGAGACAAACCGGCATTGCAAATGGAACATGTAGCTGGACTTGAATGGCCTCCTTTTGACTGAAAGTACTGCCAAACAACACTTTTTCCATTTTCACTTTCTAACAGCCTACTGCATCGAACGGTCCACCTACGTAAAAACCTTCCCGTAATCAACGGCGGCGTCATTACATCGACCAGCTTAGCACGTGTTGTGCAACCGTAGGGTTCGGTGGAAAAAAAATCTTCAAAAATTCGAATTCGAAATGGATTAGGTGCATTTCTAATTTCTTTAAACTAATCACAATCAATTAGCGCCGGACGAAGAAATGGTGGCTCTGCAAAAGGAACTTCTTTAGGTGGAACGTGTACGTTCAAAGGTTGTTTTAGTCGTGGAACAGAAAACTCAGATTGGACAGATAGTCTAGCTAGCTGTCTGGATTTACCCTGCAGAGATCTGAGGAGCAGTTAACCATAGTCTTTAGAAATCCACCGGAGTTTAGAACGCCAACACAAAGGAAGAGGAAGGGGACGGACATCTGGCCATAAAGAGTGAAATCCAGCAGAATGTTCGGCAGCACCGGACCTCGAGATTTCATTAAATGCGTCTGTGTAAATCAAAGTCTTCTGAGCCTTCTTCACATACAGTATATGCGAATATGACTTGTGCTGCTCATGAGTTTTTCCATAACACCCTCTGTGCTCTACCTACCTGTCAGACAAAACAACATAGCGACTAGCTAGTGAAGACAGCAGAGCCTTTAGCAGCTAAAGAGTTAGCTATTTCCCTCAAGACTTGATGGAGACCAAAACAGAGCTTAAAGGAGAGTGAAATCAATGTCGTTAAAGCAGTGCCCAGTTCAAAAAGCAGTACAAAAGTAAAGTTTTCCCAACGTACAGGGAGGAAGAAGGGTTTTGACCAGGTGTCACAGATTATTTGTTTATTTACATTATTCATTTTCTATGGTGAATATACAAGTGTAAATATGTATGTTTTCTTTTTTTGTGGTGTGTATGTGAAATTGTAAAGAATGTGTTAAAGATATACAGTATGATATAAATTTGAAGCCAATTATGATTATTATATAGTAGAGACTACTCTGTCGCGGACAGCTCAACTGTTTGGAACAGACTTCAGTTCATTCGTCCATCGATGTGGCACCGCCCCAGGCTCTGAGTGGCTAGCTCAATCAGCACTGTGCTGCCGTTGGAATCTCTTTTATAGACAATAGTATTTTACTTTAGGCAGTTGCTGGACTTGCACAAAGGGAAGAAGGAAAGGCAGCTATACCTTTGTGTGAAGTATGTTATCTTGTGCTTTGAAATGTATTTAGATCTTTATTTACACTTAGATTTTAGTTTTCTTAATCCTTCTTGTCTGTTAAATTCCAGGGTTTCCCCCCCAAGCCCGGTGGCCTACCAGGCCTAAGCCACTGGGAATTAGCCTATAAATGTATTTTAAAGTTTTTTTTTAAACTACAGTTACAGTACAGTGGGGCGGCTCAGTTGCAAACCTATAGGTAGTCCTATGTTATTTAAATTTCCATTTAGCTTTTAGCACTGACTTAATGTAGGGCCATATGAAATCTGTTTTACAGCTTTTTTACATTAATAATTTAGCGATTACGTCCATGATTTTGTTATCACAGAAACTATTGGGCTCTGCATTAATGCTGCCATCAGCCTGGGACTGGCCCCAGCCAAAAAAACGACACTTGCCACGGGGCCTAAAAACTTTCGGGGGGAAACACTGAAGAAAAAAGTCTCAATTCTGACTTTAATCTCCGAATTCTGACTTTAAACTCAGAACTCAAATAAATTTTTTCATATGTGGCCCTTATCCTCTTCCGTAGAATTCCCTATATAGTTTTATTTTATGTTTTTAGTTATCGTATCGTCTCATCTCATGATGCATTCACCTTTATTTTTTTTTAGGAGATATATCAAGTCTTTAAAATATAGAAAACTATTATTAAATAAATAAAATATATATAGCTTTAAGTCAAACACGTGTAACTGTAATTCCTTCTCTCAGGTGCTGGTTCCTTCACAAATTTCTTTTTGATATGAAATATTTGCATCCATCTAAGGCTTAAACAGAACCGACAGCAAGCTTTGGTGACCAGCACGTGTATTCTTCTCCTCGTAACCTACATGCCATACAGATGAATCAGATCATGTCTCCAGCTGCCTGGCCCCAAATCTCAGATAACGAGCGTTGCTTGTAAGCTGCCTGGCCGATTGTTTGAACTCGCAGACATTAGAGATCAAGGCACCGATGTCACATCCTGGATCATCAGTGCACGTTCCAGGAAAACAAGACAAAACATGAAAATAAAACACCCCTGCTGTTTCCTGGCTGCGGTTGCCAGGGCAACGCAAGTGCCAAGTCCATCTCTGTTTCCCTCTTCTTTCGCTCCCCTCCTCTATCTGTTTCTCTCTCTCTTTCTCTCAGTCGGACTGTGTCTTTCTATTTCCCTTTCAGGCTGTCTCTCTTCTGCTATTCTTTTACACTTACACACACACACACACACACACACACACACACACACACACACACACACACACACATACTGATACACAGTTAGGATACATTCAACACATGCCTGCTGATTACTACACTTGCAGTCTGTCACTTGTTGCATTCATTCCATGACTACCGAGAGGCAAAACACTCTCCTTCCTGTGGACCACCATGGGACCTTATTTCGGCAAACATATGTACTCTACAGTAGTGAACAGGGCGAGACAAATTATTTTTTTATCCTGTTTGAATTGAGCCATGATTTACACATATGATTTTTGACAAATCAGCCAAATCTTTCTTTAGGAGTCATACAAAGTCATAAGTTATGTTTACGTTATGATTTATACATTATCTGTTCATTTGAGCAATATGTTAGCGGAGTCTAAAAAGCAGTGAGGCGAGCAGTCACTGAACTCCAATACTGGTTTTTCAGGGCCGATATTGATACCGATTATTAGTAGTTAATGAAACCGATAACGGATATTTGGAACTGATATGCATTTACAGTAAAAATTAAAATCTTATAGTCAAAATTAACATTTTGGAATGTTACAAACATTGTCTGTTGATCAGTATTTATGCAGCTTATGGTCAGTTTAAATGCTTTTTCACTGAAAACAGCTGCCTGCTACGACCAGAAACGACTTTTAGAGCAGTATAAGACTGAACCAAAAGAGTAAACATTTATGGCCTTAACGTATGTTCTCAAACAACTCTGGAGCGATTTGTTTGTGGTGAGAACGTGATCCGACCTTGAACCGCGCCAACTATATATACTCCACAAGTCTGAGCTAATGTCTCTGTGGTCAGCTGTGCTTAGCAGTCTGTGATGCGGCAGAGCAGCAAACTGCAGCAGCTTGCAGTGTTTCTCTCACAGAAATAGACCGTGGTCAAGCTCGCCGTCCATCACTCGCATCTCTGTGATCAGATAGACACCGGCAAAGCAGAGCGAACAATGTTTGATTATTTAAATGTCCAAACACATAGACACTAAAAGTGTCTATACATCAATCTATCCTATTGCTAAACGGGCTACATTAAACCCAGTGCAATATTTATCTCAGGGATATACATCTCCAAGACTTTGTCTGTGTGTATGTTTATGTCATGTATTGTTGTTATAAATGTTTTCTCTGTTTCCTTATTTTGGAGTTCATGTCTTTTGTGGTAATGTCTCATGTATGTTTGTCGGTGTTATTGATCTTATGTATGTTTGGATGTTTTTGGATGTATGTGTATGTCCTCTTTTGGATGTATGTGTATGTCATTCACTGTTTGGATGTATGTGTACGTGCTCATTTTTAAACAAGCTACCCAGGGATGTACAAAGAATTTCAGCCTTTGGCTGACAATAAAGTTGTATCGTATCGTAAATGGACCAACAGATCCCGTTGCTCTGGACGGAGACAAGTGAAATATATTTGAGGCACTTTTCTGGTGAGCGCTGAGCATTACTGCGCAGCCTCCAACTGAGCTTGACTATGTAAATGTGACATGACCAACCAGTCTGAAAGTTGGAAGTCTTCTGGTAGCTGTGCCAAGAGAAATCTCAATCATTCCCAATCTTGCAGAGACGGAGAGCGTAGGTATATGTAAGGAGATAACATGGCCAGGGGCTAATTATTGCTAACTACAATGCTAGTTAACATTAGTAATTAAACTTAAACAGCTAATGTAAGTTGAAACTGCCTGCGAGCTTCTCCTGTACTGGACGGTAATTCTTCTACCATAAGTAAGTAAGTAAGTAAGTTGCGTGGTTATGACACAATCGTTAGCCTGCTACGGAGCCATAACGTGAGATACAAGGTAATGGAGCCTTTTATACATTGTCGTGTTTCTTAAGAAATAAACAATGGACAAATAGAGTCTTTAAACGCTTCAGATGTAAAGTTATTCGCTATCAAAGTGGCGCCAAAATGAATGGCAGTCAATGGAATGCTAACGGCGGGTGATGGCTTGATAGCAACAAAATGGCGCCTTATGGACGCTCGCTCACCCCCTTGTCCAAACAGGACCTTCTTCCTGTATATTTACTTCCTTGCTCACGCCCAAGACACATCGGACCAATAAGAGGAGTGAAGGTTCTTGCGTGATTTGTAATGGAGCATTTTGGTAAGCTTGGATTTTTCCAGGTGTGAAACCAAACCGAACCGAGGGGAACGCGCTCCAAGTTTACAAATTCATCAACTGATTCGGATCAAAGCAAACAAAAATAGGTGTGAAAACGCCATAACATACAAACAGTCATGTGATCCATTGTTAAATAATCACTTTAACATCACCACAAGATACTTAAATCTAGAATTTGATATTTGTCTTAACCTTTGATTCAGATCCTAACCTTAAACTCTCCTTAATCTTATTCCAACTGTAAAGCGGGGAAGTCCTTCAAACAAAGTACTTCATCTCATTTACTCTATGAGGTCATTTTGTGGTCATTTTGGTATTACAGGCACATACCCATTCCCAGTGAGCAACAGTGGACAGATAACAAGGACTAATGACATGTTGAAGATATGGGTAGTAGTTTACATCCTGCCCAGACTGTGACCCTACATCTGCACTGAATCTGAATCTGAATTATTTCATCAGGACATTTTTTAAGGGCAAAGCTGTCACCTCCTGTCTCAGAGACAGAGGATATTACCTTGGAGATAAGATGCTCCTTTCACCTTCTTTCCTGTGGAATCTGGGTCAGCTTCAGCTGCCGTATATCTGTGGCTGCCACATTTCTTCCATTTGTCCCTTCAGTATTAAGGTTTCACATCTCCTACTGTCTCATCACAGTGAAGGAAGAGGGGGTTGGATGCTGCACTTTACACCAGGCTGTCTTAAACTAGCTGTTAATTCTCTCCTGGAGGCCAATATGGCTTTCTTCCATACATAAGAATGTGCAGTCTACACAGCAGGAAGAATTTACTGTAAACATAAAAAAAAAATGGTGGTTTAAAAACAATAATGGTAAAATAGAAGATAAATGCTGGTCTACAGCATGTGGTCCATTGAAACTACAATCACCTTAATCACCTTAAAGTCAAGATGAAATTAAAAATGCCTTTTTAACCCTTTTAGATCAAGTCCCCGGTCGCATTGTGTACCTACTTAACAATATATGGCAAAAAAATCACAAACAAATCAATTTCTTTGTATTTTTTTATAGCCTTGATAGTGTTTGACTAACATTTTGACACAATCTGTCCCTTGGCAATAAACCTACTGTACCTTCCTGGACTGGGTAAAGTATGAGGGGGAAGAGAGGTAACTGCTATGGTTATAACCAGAAACCTGACGTGAAATGAGGCTAGATTATTCGTGTCCTTGCCAGCTTCCCGCGCCTAAAATTCTGCAGAGTTCCTTTACACTTCATTACGCCCCCATCATTAGCGTTTGATTGCAAATGATCTCGCTATCTTACTGGCAGTCATTAGCCCCAGTACATAACCTTCTCTTTTTTTTCCCCATCAAGAGGAAATTGTCTGGTATTGTCACATTACCTTGATCATTGGAAAAACACACACCTCATACAACCTGGGTTTAGATCTGCGTGACATCCTTAAATCATAAATGAAACATCAGCTTTAAAGGGGACATATTATGCTTTTTTTTTTGGTATTTTCTGTCATATCTACAATGTTATAATGTTGGATTTTTTTTTTTATTTTGCCATAATAACTTTGCAAATAATGAGGTAAATTATCCCCAATTCCTGGTCACATTGCTCCTAAACATTCCCGGTTATGTAGTATTTGATTAAAAGCCTTTATCTGCGATTATTGACTGCCAGGGACTGCAGATGGAAACTAGCATTAGCTAACTCTGGTACAAAATATCTTTTCGTAAGATTAATGTATTTTGTACATTGTCCCTGACAAATAAACTAATTAAATAAATAAAAAATAAAGTGCTACTATAC
This sequence comes from Perca fluviatilis, assembly GCF_010015445.1. Taxonomy (NCBI): domain Eukaryota; kingdom Metazoa; phylum Chordata; class Actinopteri; order Perciformes; family Percidae; genus Perca; species Perca fluviatilis. Next base: position 21,673,189 of record NC_053134.1, on the reverse strand, counting down.
TAACTCTATTAGTGTCCACTGCTAACTGTAGTAGCTACATGCTAAACAAAGTCATCTTGGCTGCCAATTTGTTAAATTCTCCCCAATTTTGGGTCGCATTCCTGCTGAAACATGTCCGAATGGGTAGTGTTTGGTTCAGAAGCCTGTATCTGCAATTTTTGATGGTAGAAAGTGCTGCTTCGTTCCACTAAATCTAACGTTAGCCTAGTGCTAAATCTCAAGTAGCTGCATGCTAAATTGAGATAGCTGTAATCTTGGCGGCCAATGCTGGTCATTTCTCCCCAATTTCGGGGTCGAATTACTACTGGGACATGTGCAGTTGTGTAGTATTTTTTATTGCTCAGATTCCAGGCACACTCTGGCCGATCAGAGCAGACTGGGCTTTGTCGGGAGGGGGATTAAAGAGAGAGATGCAGCAGCCATGGGTGGTATAAGAATCTTTTTTTTAAAACAATTTATTTTGTATTTCTAGTACAAATAGAAAATACAAGTATTATCCTGAAAATGCTAATCTTTTTCAAAGAGCAGCTATTAAGCTGCTCTTTGAAAAATCAATTTGCAGTCTTTTTTTCAGTTGAAGGAGATGAAACAGCTACTTTACATGCCGTCATTTTTAGCATCAAGGCTTCCAAATGTGGCAGGTTTGGTGCACGGAGGTTTGTACTTTCAAGTCATTTTCGAGAGAGATTTCACTGGCAATTTCACAGGTAATGTGCTGTGTATCCTGTGAATCCTTGTCCATTCCCCCAACACTGCCTACAGCACACGGCTTCAATTTTACACATTTTAATGAGGTATGAGCTCATAATCATGAGCCACCTCGTCCCAACTCCTTTTTTGTGGCTTTAAAAAGATCATCCTATGGTTCACATCTACAACATCATCATCATCATCATCAGGATAGTCTGGCTCTAATCAGTCATAACATTGCCATTCCTCCCTATCTATCTTATTGTGGGCTGAACACTCACCCCTTCACCAAATAGCTCACATCACTCTCTGAGCACTGAATCACATTCCCTCCTCTGTCTGCCTCCTCCACTCTAAACTAAAGCATGTTAGCTGATGAAACAGCCATTCTCTCGCCTGAGCTCTTACTGTTCCAGTCTCAAGCACATTATCATTCTAAGCTTGCAAAATTATGCTCAAGGGGCTGTTCAATTAGGACCTTTGCACTCAAAGCGCCAAAACGTCATTTACAGTATCGGTGTTAGAATTTGAACTTTTTTCAGTTGCATATCCATCTATATATATATATATATATATATCTCAGGACAGTATATCCATCTATATATATATATATATATATATATATATATATATATATATATATATATATATATATATACTGTCCGGATGCAGTCATATTACAATTTAATGGACAAGGCTGCTCTGGGATTTAAATGTGTTTAACCCTTAGATATGTCATTGAGTACGTTTACATGCACACTAATATTCCACTATTATTCAGAATATGACAATTTTCCGAATTTGATACGGGTCATGTCAACAGCATGTTCTGTTTTGGATATTCAGAAAAAGGCCTTTTTCCTTAATTTAGAATTTTTCGATCAAGACTTGAGATATACCGGTATTATTCGGGTTCTAGAGGCATTCTTTGGACGTATACAACACATTCGGAATGTGCGTTCCAGTTGGGTTTTTTACCGCAGTTAGGGACATTTTACGGCCTCTTGCCTGTTTACAGTTCGCGGTCTGCTCTGTGCGTTGCTATGGTTGTTGTACAAAAACCAACCAGCCAGACAGTTTGCAGAGCTGCGGTAGAGATGCACGCCCAAAAGAAAAGTCCACATATCTGGTCTGAGGAAGAAACACACCTACTTTATGAAGATTATGAAAGACGAGTGGTGATGCTAGTGACAACTGGAGTGGGGTTCACAGTAAATATTATATGTACCTGATATAAATAACGATGGATGAATTCAAAGGATGAAAGGATGAAAGGATGAAATGCTTACGGGTTGTTGTTTTTTTTACCCACTTCTACTGTAGGACGTGAAGTTACAGATACAAAATCTTTATTTTCTGAAACACTAAAGAAGGTATATAAAAAATGTTCAATGCAACATGCAAACATTCTTGAGGAATATGTGGAATATGACATGCTAAAATGTTTTTTTTTCCTGGTTGTTTTTTTAATTATGAGGAAAAAGTGACATATCACAAAGAACGTCCATATTGAATGCATGACAAACGCCTACCTACAGGATGTAATAAACTCTACCATTGTAATCCCGAAACCTGTTCCCCACCTTACTGACGCAGCCAGTGAATCGTCGAGCAGAAGCTTTTCACAGCTATTACAGAACTCATATGTGCGGTGCTAGATCTATTATGTTTTCATCCTGCAGGTAATGAGATTTTTGCCTGTTATCCTTTTTTTTTTCCTCTGCAATATAATATGGCACAAGTTTTGCAGAGCACGACAATCATAAGAAACTCTAAGCATGCATTACATTTTTACCTCCCATTAACATTAACCTTCAATTTTTTATAGTCAATAATTTTTCTTCACTCCAATTTTTTTTTATATATATATATAATTTAAAAGGAATTTAAATTATTCATGAAAAAAGAAACAAATGCATTTTCATAGAAATAGCTGTGTGCATGTCAGCAGCTTTACTCTCTATAGCATGTATAAGGTGTACACTGTAGGATCAACTCCCACTGGGGTTGCACAAGCTCCAAATGTCTACATTTATGGTATGTGTCCGCAGGCAAGTGGCATTTCCCTGCTTCCCATTCATTTTCTATGTGAGCAGCAAGGCAATGCATTCTGGTAGCGTCTCTGCGACTTTCGAGAAGCGGGGCATCGAGATTCCTGCTCCTCGTTTGCATAAAGTTGAGTCCAGGCTACTTTATGCAACTTTATTGCTTATGAATCAGTAGGTCTGCAGGGGGCAGGATCAGCCGTGTTATGAAAAAAAGAAAAAAAAGTCACGGTTCTACCTCTCTGTCTTCTCACGGAACATGGTGGATGGGCCGTACAGTTGAGAGGCCAACATTAGAAAAATTGTCTTAATTAAACCATTTTATAAATAGTCCCATTGTGTGGAATGTGTTCATATTAATGTTCCTATTCCAGCTGCAACCAATACATCCATTACACTCCTCAAGCATTTGAATTATGGATAGTCAGGAAATGACTACATTTATTTTGGGCACAGAGGAGACGAATCGCCTCCGTGGTGTCGCGCTGCATTTGTCGATCAAATTCTTGCAGGTATCAGGAGAATTTTGTCACTAATTAAATGATTGTGTATAAACTGCTATCATTGCAGCTAATAGTGCTACAACCACTATTACCAGTACTACCACAGTATGTTGCTACTAAATTACAAAAATACTGCAAAAATATGTAAAACACAGAACAAAAATACAGGGCAAAAAATTATTATGAATACGTAGCATCGTTAATTGCGATATATCTTTAAGAGAAATATATATTTTTTCATTGTTCACACAACTTTTTCACTTTTTATGTGAACTGAGTGCAACTATTGTTATGGATGGCTGGAGAAAACGCGGACCCAAAATGCAGAGGCAGAAACTGAGGATAGTTTAGATGTTTTAATTAACTAAGAAAAAGCACTAAAACCAAAAGAGTCCAGTAAGCAATCAGGCAAAACGGGAATCCAAAAATAAAGTCCAAGAAAAACAGAAACTAAACACGAACCAGGAAGACAAACAAAACTGAAATACAAACTGGAGCCAAAACACATGGGAATACAAAACTGGCTACAAGACACAATTATCTGACAAAGGACAAGGGGAAACACAAAGACTAAATACACAGGCTAACGCGGAAACACTACACAGGTGACACAAGGCTGGGAAACAGGTGAAACACATTAGGGCAATCACAAGGGCGGGAAAACACAGGATGTAAAACAAGACAAGACAAGACAGAAAACAAGACCGTCAAAATAAAACAGGAAACAGGGCAAAAATACAAAACAGAAAAAACTGATTACCAAAATAAGACAAAACACACCAAACCCATAACAACTATATGAAGTGTCTGAAAGAAGTGCTCTGTTATTCCTGTATTTTTACAGGCCGTTTTTCATTTACTGTTTGTGCTTGTACCTACGACCACTAATGCACAATTACATTTGAATATAAACCACAATCGTGAGACAGGACATGCAGGGCTGAAGTCAGGTGACGCAATATAAAGAGCGACAACAGGGAGGAGGTCGAGGTGGGTTCAATGGGTCAAACTAACCGGACTTTCTCCAAGAAGCCGCCGTTCGTGTCCCGTGTGAAAGCTATAAACTTACTTTTACGTAACGTGACAAACATACGGATTTTAACCCAAATCACGATATTTTCCTAAACCTAACCAAGTAGTTTTGTTGCCTAAACAGGTTGTGCACTGCATCTTCATTGCACTGCAGGGGCTTGGGCAGGCACACTGATCGCTCATGTACCTGCAAAAAAAGTTTTTCAACTTTTATGATCAGTTGTATGAGCATACGTTGATTTGAATGATATCAGGTCACCCCTAACCCTATTTTTCTCCATTGAGTACTTTTCCTTTTATAATTTAAGTACATTTTCCTTGTGATACTTACATTCTTTTACTTAAAGTGACTATATGTAACTTTTAAATGTTTCTGAAACTGTCATTCATCTGATGATCAAAAAATGACCTGTAACAGCAAACGAGACTAACAGTGAAAAAAACCATTATTTTTATATAGTTTGTATTAATGCCTCTGCCCGGTTCAGATATTTCCCGCGCAGTCACAGTATGATTTGCAGCAGTTAGACGGCTCTACAGTAACACATTCTGATGGGTTACAGATTTCTGTGTGACACTGGAAAATTAGTGTTAGTGTATCCAGCCAGGTAAAGGGTAGCAGGAGATTTCTTTATGTAGGCCTAGTTGAATTTTAATTTTATTTTAGAAGTTATATGTTGTAGTTATGGCTGATACTGGGGGCAGGGCCATCACAGAAAAGAAGGAAATTAAACGAAGAACAACTAAAAGCTAAAAGGGAAAGTGAGAGACGACGGGCAAAACCGAGTCAATCTCGGTCAGGCTTTCAACAGATGGAGACAATTACTGGATTGTAAATTATTCAAAAATGTCACCAAATTGGCCCTCAGGTATGTAATACGTCTATTTCATTCATTAAATTACTTTACTTTACGTTTTATTCCTTTTAGTCCGTGTTTGTGTTGGCTTACTATTTTCTTTTCCCTTGTCCCCCTGTAGCTGTGTAAAGCGTCCTTGAGTTTCATGAAATGCGCTATATAAATCTGAGTTATTACGTTGGTTGCTACAACAATCTCTTGATGCTTTGGCTCGTGACACAGTGACAGTGATAGCCGGTTTAGCTCACGAGACATCCAAAGTAGGCTGTATTATATTTACCATATGCAACGATGCATCTGTAACGTTTTCTCTTGTTGTAAATAAAGATGATTTTTGTTCCGAGCAAAACATTCATCGCGACGATATGACCTCCCGTTAACGCTAACTCAGTAATCTACAGTGGGCAATACAGCACCGTAAAGAAAAGACCTTTACAACAGCTGGTGAGGTAAAAACACTAACGCTTGTGTCCAAAGCGGCCGCTAGAATCAACACAAACTGAAAGTGACATATGGCCACTTTAAGTAATATTTTTAATGCAGGACTTTTACTTGTACAAGAGTATTTTTACAGTGTGTTATTAGTAATTTTAGCTGAAAACTTCTTCCACCATTGCAATTCGTATGATATCCTACGCAATTACTGTGACAGCTGGCCGGTCACATGACGACAGGTCACATGTCAGTTAAGTTTAGCAGTCTTTACAGCTCAAATGGTGTGTTTGTCTGCTGCAGTTGAGTTTAGCTGACAAAAGGTGTCCTGCATAGCCTGGTTGACACCAGACCCTTCTCAGTTATAACTGAGAGTGGGTCTGGGAAAGGTTCATTGACAGTTCATTTCTAAAGGGGAGTCACCAATGGACGCCGCTCAAATGCCTCTGGGCGCTTTGGATAGTCCAACTAATCAGACCAACGATCCAGGTGACGCTGCGCTTCGGTAGCCGTCATGTTCAATGTAAACAAAAAGCTGCTCGCCGTCGCTGCGCTATCGTCGTCGCGTAAAGCCCGCCTCAGCAGTTGTGATTGGTGCCTCGATTTTGGGGACATTGGAAATGGGTTTGAATGGGCTCTTTGCCAGACTGACTTGCAGAGCAAATCTCAAATTTGCCCGGAAGTTCATCAGGGTTTACCCAGGCTATGTCCTGCACTGTAGACAGTTATGTTTAGTCACCAAAACCACTAGTTAAGATAAGGAAAAAGATTGTGGTTTGGGTCAAAACACCAGTCCCCTTAAGTAGTACTCCTGGGACATGAACACCTGTTTCCTGGGTGAAAGTCTTGTGTTTTTACCTTTACTTCTTCCATGACACAAACTCCTCTCACACGCTTGAAAGCCCTGTGTTTTGGGACCCATCCGTCCACCCCGACCTCCTCCCTAAACGGATCTTAGCACTCTTATACAGCAGCAGTCAATGTTGTGCATACAGTAATAAATATGTGGAATACACACAAATTACAGTGCATTTCTTTTGGTAGCTATATGTACAAATGGTTCATGAGAACAGCCTGTTTTTACGCCCACCCGAAGATAATTCATGACATTATCAGGGTTATTTGTGTAATATCGCTGGAGTGTACATTTTTAAGCCAATAAATAAATAAAGGCAATACATGAAATGAGGGTTAGGGTTGCATTGAAATGATGTGCCATTTCTACAACAAATTCTATATATTGTTGTAGCTACATGCGACAATGTTAACACTGCATGTTTAAAAAAAAGTGTCGGCTCCAGACTTGTGTGTTCGTTGTAAGAAAGTTGTCTCGTCGGATGTTAATCACCCACTGTTTATGTAATTCATTGTCTTTGGGAAAAGTAACAAAACTAACAGGAGAATAGCATCTTGCAGACAATCTAACGTTAGCATACTCCTAGCTAACTATTATGTAGCTGCATGCTAACGCAACACAGCTGTAATCTTGGCCAATGATGGTCATTTCCCCCCAAACTGCGGTCACTTTACTACTGGGATATGTCCGGTTGTGGATTATTTGGCTTAGAAGCCTTTATTGGTGATTTTTCACGGTACAAAGTCCTGCTATATATTGAAGAGTGGTAGCAGTGGGCTCTCACAGAGATCTCATTTGTAGCCCTCTTTTACCTGATACTTTCATAAAGGTACAAACACATGAAGTGAGAGGTATATACACATGACTTTATTTAAAACACGATTAACCTGAATAAGGGCGGAATCATGACTTAAAACACCAAAGCAAGGCTTCTAGCTCAGGCTAACTAGCGTTAGCAAATTACCTTCAAAGTTGCAAAGAAATGAGGAAACATTAAATTTGAAGCCTTTATCCAACTACCTATGTGGTGTCGTTACTGCAGTGGTTCCCAACCTTTTTTCCTTGGCGCTCCCCCTACTCATGTCTAAGAAAAGCTGAGCCCCCCTCGACCCCAAAATCGAAGTTGAGGTAACTCTTGAGATAGAGCCTTACTTATTTTTTGATACAGAGGAGTTATCAGCACTTTTACGTTTCTCCGCCATGTTTCATTCATAAAATAGTCATGCCGTGGCGGCAGGAAAGACGAGCATGATAGCAGCTAGCAGCTGACCTGATGACAGCAAGGGTCCCAGGTTAAGAGGTCCCGGAGGTTTGGCCTACTAAGTAGCCTGCCTACAATTTTAAGCGAGAACAAAAATATATAGTTTTTATACAGACTTTTGTACACGTTATACATTCTAGTGTATTATCATAATTCGTTTAACGTCCAAATATTTTTTTTTTTACCTCAACCTCAAACCAGATAAAGACTTGCGCCCCCCTGAGGGGTGCCCGGACCCCAGGTTGGGAACCACCTCTAGTACAAACACAAAATACAAGTATCATCCTTAAGATGCTAAATAATAGTTGCCCTTAAAAACTCTTATTAGCAAATTCAGATGAGTCATATTAAAACAAGCCTCACTTCATACCAGGATGGGAAAATGCAAGTCATTTAAGCTATTTGTCATTTAAAAAAAAGATAGATAGATAGCTGAGTAATGTATTGCCATTTGCTTTCAATACTTTTCTGCTCCTTCACTCCGTCACTTTGCAGTTATATTAATTAAATTAAATAAAATGATTGTAATATAAATATTGAATTGAACTATTCAATATTGAACTATTCAATTGAACTAACTAATTGAAACTATTGTTGTCTGGCCTCCCATTTCAAAAGATGCACTTTTGAAAATAAACAAAGAGAACATTCCATCCTGTTTCTTTTGACGCATCATCATTGCATTCCATTCCTTTGATGAATCTTTAACATAGGATCAACACCCTTTAAAAACTCACAATCTCACAATCTCAACCAGAGCCGTCAGACACAGACACTCAGAGACGTTAACAGAGCTTAACAGACAAACTGCCAAATCTTTACGATGGAGAACTCCAAAGTTAAACAAAACAAGAAAGGCAAGAATAAAGGGAAAAAAAACATCATCCAGCCGGACGGGAGTTCTCCCAGTTCCTGGAATAACAGGATTTACTCACTTCGCATGTGGAACGAGGCTTTTATTTTTGCAGGGGAAAAGCCTCCACAGACCATACCCAAAACCATTCTCATTAAAGAAACCGAGACACTGAAAGGGGGCCAACCACAACAGGCTGCTACAACCACGGATGCTCCGCAGCCAGCTGCTAAACCCGAGGTTGCTCCATTCCAAGCTGGTTCTGCACCAGAAAATGCTCCAGAGAAGGTAGCTCCACCTAAAGATACTCCCCAGACGGTTGCTGCTACAGAACTTAATGCTAGTGGCGTTACACCAATAGACGTGCACCAAAGACATGCACCAAAGGGAGATGCACCAAAACCCGTGCCACTGAAGATCCTTAAACGGACGGATTTTCTAAAGCATGAAATTACCATCAAGGTGGCTCCACAGCCTGCTGCTAAACCCAAGGTTGCTCCATTCCAAGCTGGTGCTGCACCAGAAAATGCTCCAGAGAAGGTAACTCCACCTAAAGATACTCCCCAGACGGTTGCTGCTACAGAACTTAATGCTAGTGACGTTACACCAATAGACGTGCACCAAAGACGTGCACCAAAGGGAGATGCACCAAAACCCGTGCCACTGAAGATCCTTAAACGGACGGATTTTCTACAGCATGAAATTACCATCAAGGTGGCTCCACAGCCTGCTGCTAAACCCAAGGTTGCTCCATTCCAAGCTGGTGCTGCACCAGAAAATGCTCCAGAGAAGGTAGCTCCACCTAAAGATACTCCCCAGACGGTTGCTGCTACAGAACTTAATGCTAGTGACGTTACACCAATAGACGTGCACCAAAGACGTGCACCAAAGGGAGATGCACCAAAACCCATGCCACTGAAGATCCTTAAACGGACGGATTTTCTACAGCATGAAATTACCATCAAGGTGGCTCCACAGCCTGCTGCTAAACCCACGGTTGCTCCACTGCAAGCTGCTGCTGCACCCAAAGATCTTCCACAGCAGGTAGCTTCTACAAAACTTAATGCTAAAGACGTGCCATTAAAAGAAGCTACACCAAAACCTGTGAAGGTTGTTAGATGGAAGGATCTAGAGCAGGAAATTCCCATCAAGGTGGCTCCACAGCAGGCTGCAGCTACACCTGAGCGTGTATCCCTACAACTGAATACACCTTCAGGTGCTGCACAGCAGGTTTGTGAAGCCTCTGAAATGATAAGGGGCCCTGTCCAGAGGAAAACACTTTGGAAAGCCCCACCACCCTACCGTACTCCTAAAGATGTTTCACAGAAGGTTTCTCGACAGAAGGGTGCTCCACAGCAGGCTGCAGCTACACCTGAGAGCGTATCACCACCTTCAGGTGCAGCACAGCAGGCTGGTGGGCCCAGCGACCTGACAAGGGGCCCTGTCCAGAGAAAAACTCTTTGGAAGTCAACACAACCTCACCGTACGCCTAATCAAAAACACTTGGCTAGGGTTTGGGCTGGTAAGGTTGAAGCCAACGATTATAAACGGGGCCCAGTTAAACAGAAACAACTTTGGACAGCACCAACCTCTCCAAAAAAAAGAATTAACTGGACACCACCGCAGTTGCGTGAAGCTAAGGCAAGTGGGGATGAAGCCACTGATTTTACGAGCTGTCTTATGCAGCAGAAAAATATCTGCACAGCGCCACACAGCACAACTCAGGCCTGTGATGAGGCGGAGGCTTCCTCCCAGCACGCCGTGACGGTCGTCCCGGAGCTCCAGCCTCAGCAGCTCAGCAGCAATCAAACGGAGGAGATCAACGCACTGAAGGAGGAGAACGAAGCTTTGAGATCTTCCCTCCAGCAGGCGAGCTGCGACAAGGAGGAGAAGATTAAGCTCAAGGAGGAGAATGAAGCTTTGAGAGCTGAAGTGGAGCAGCTGAAACAAGGGATGGAAGCAAAAAACGTTCTCCTTGATGAGGTCAATCAGAAGAACCAGGGAAAGATCAGCGACCTGGAGAGTCAGCAGCTGCAGTGGCAGGAGGAGAGAGCCCGTCTCCTCCAGTCGCTCAGCGACATCCAGAACACCCTGCAGGAGAATACATGCAGCGGTGGGAATGACAGGATTCAGAACCAGATTGAGGACCAAGGGGAGCACCTGGACAAAGGCAACAAAAAGACCAAAAAAACCTCTCTCTGGAATAGACTCTTGAGGCTATTCAAATAAACTTCCAGCAATTTGCCACCATATTTATTCTCCGAGCTATCCCACCATAGCCTAGAAATCTAGACGCACCCTAGTGGCAGCAAATTGAATTTGCAGCCAGGGGGGTCTAGGCACTCACCGTTGACTTGCGAGCTGGAAAAACCAAACTCTGGTCAGGCCAATCACATCGTGTATAGAGTTGGTGGGCGGGCTTATGGCTGCTGCTGCTGGGAACAGCGGTCTTCTGGAAGACTTGGAGTTAAGCTTTTCTTTGAGAAAAGAACAAAGAACGGCACTGTAATCATTCTTAAAAAAGGAAGATGTGTTTGGAGTTTTTCCAACTGGATATGGCAAAAGTTTAAAGTTGAATCTATCATCTAGCTCCATTACCTTCTTCGTTGTTCTGCCTGGTTGTAGCGCTATCCTATTGCGTGCAGAGGGAATTTGGAAGACAACCGTTTATCCCGCCCCTCGGATTGAGCTCCGTTAATGGTGAGTTTGCCACCATATTTATTCTCCGAGCTATCCCACCATAGCCTAGAAATCTAGACGCACCCTAGTGGCAGCAAATTGAATTTGCAGCCAGGGGGGTCTAGGCACTCTGACTTGCGAGCTGGAAAAACCAAACTCTGGTCAGGCCAATCACATCGTGTATAGAGTCGGTGGGCGGGCTTATGGCTGCTGCTGCTGGGAACAGCGGTCTTCTGGAAGACTTGGAGTTAAGCTTTTCTTTGAGAAAAGAACAAAGAACGGCACTGTAATCATTTTTAAAAAAGGAAGATGTGTTCGGAGTTTTGCCAACTGGATATGGCAAAAGTTTAAAGTTGAATCTATCATCTAGCTCCATTACCTTCTTCGTTGTTCTGCCTGGTTGTAGCGCTATCCTATTGCGTGCAGAGGGAATTTGGAAGACAACCATTTATCCCGCCCCTCGGATTGAGCTCCGTTAATGGTGAGTTGTCAGGCTAATCCCACCAACCCTCAGCGTCCTCTAACCCCCTATTACTATTTCCCCCTCTATATTTCTATTACTCTGCAGCCATTCGTAGAAAGGTGATCTCTTGGGTTTTCTCCGGGTGTCTCCGGTTCTCCCACAGTCCAACATCCAATCCGACATGCAATCAATAAGTATGTACAGTGGAGTATGTACTGTATAATTATCAATAAAAACAACTTAATCAATCTATATCTGAATCTAAATGTATTTCATCCATATATAAGTTTTTAAGTTAAGTTTCTAAGCATGACAGAGTGTTGGAGAAGACTTATAAAATAAGTATTCACAGTTGTTTTTTTAAACAAACCATTTTTTATGATATGATATTCTCTGTAGATTCTAAGTAAAACAACGAAAAATAAGATTGTGTGTTATGATCACTTCTACTGGAAAAAATAAAGTATATATATATATATACATATATATATATATATATATATATATATATATATATATTTATTTATTTCTTATTGCATTTCAACACAGAAAGAGCTTTTAACTACACAGGTTACTGTGACTCCAACAGCAAAGGAGTCACTGTAGCTTTAACCTAGCCACATCACAGTCAATGATGACATTAACGTTTACTTTGTGCAATTGGCTCTCAAAATTTAAAAAAAACAAGAATTGAGAATTTAACAACATTGGTAGCCAAGATGACATGTTTACTGCTGTTAGCATGTAGCTACTATAGTTAGCAGTGGACACTAATAGAATATAGCAGCACTTTCTACAGTCAAAATAAAGGCTTTTAAACGAAATACTACATAAACAGAAAATGTTTCAGGAGTAATGTGAATTGGACAGAATTTAACGACACTGGCAGCCAAGATGACATATTTTACTGCCGTTAGCATGTTGCAGTCATTACCATCATTTTGAATTATAATATTCAGTGCAATGAACACTTCCCTCCTGGCTGCTAACTGGTAAGGAGACATAAGCAGCTAGTTTTCTCTACTTGACTGACAACACCACCTGCCATTGGCCTATTGCCTCTGAAAGCATGACGCTGTTCTAACAGCCTAATTGTGTCCCACTGCCATTACAACACTGTGAAATTAGTGTACATTCATATCAAATGTCTTTTCAGTCTGAGAAGTACTGACCAACTAGTACACATGAAATAGGGTTTTAAAATTTCATTCAACATTCCATAGAGCAATTTTTTAAGGTGACACAAATAATACAGCCGAATTGTACTTGTAGAGGATATGTGTAGCTGTGGAACTCCAGTAAGTAGGTTGGCAAAGCTTGTTTATTCACTTCAAACATTGGATGAAGTGATTCTTTCTCTAATACATATAATGTTGTACTTACTAGTAGCTTACTAATAGCCAGCCACTAAATTAGTCAAATTTAACAACTTAATATTTCATTCACACGCTTTTGTCACTTTTGACATCGCCAGATGATTGACAATTTATGCTAAGCATGTTGGGTGGATTTAGCAACTAGCTATTGTTAGGTTGTAAAAAGTTAAAACCATAGATATAGAACATGTTCTATATCTATGGTTAAAACTATGCTTATGTATTATGTTTTAAATAATAAATTGTATGCTGCAGTCAGGTTATGAAAATAGGAATGGAATCTAGAATGACTAGCCTACTAAGGTAAAAACAGCCGGTTATTCCTCTCCCCCTCTCTTCCTGTCTTTGGTTAAATTGATTAGGTTAAAACCAACTATTATCATATAAAGAGAAACCTTCTGCCACACAGCAGGAAATAACCTTCTGCCTCTATCAGTCTCCAACCCCCTGGTACTTTAGTCTGGGTTAGGACAATAGAATGTTAATTCCTGTAAACTTGTAAAGACTTGACATCTGCATGACATAACCTATTGATCTGTGGGTGCAAATGACCCCTAGGGGGCAGATTTTAGGGCATGTCCTTCCTAATTGGACAGTGAAGAAACCAACAAATCGCGTCCAACCTGTCACCATGCCAACAAAGAGCCTATGAGGAAGGCTCTTACTCACGAAGGAGAAAAGTAACCGCCCCTGGGATTGGAGGAATAAAGCAGGGGGGCAACCGTGATTCTGGGCGAAATAGATGTGGAAACTTAAGGGTTAAGCAACTATTTTCAATGAAACTCAGCGTAATTCTCTGTATTTTGACCTTGATTTTTATTAATAAATCTTTGTGTTAACCTTTCATTTGGACCAAGCCACTCCTTCTTCAGAGATTCTGAAACACTACAAATGGTGACCCCGACGTGATCTCTGACAGAAGGACGGAGGAGAATCGAAAGGACTGAAAGGTTGAGGCTGTTGACTCTTTTATGCGGGCCCAAAACTAAAAGGTAAGCCAAACCTGTTTCATCATAACTTGGCATAGGTTTATGTAGGAAATATTAGGCATAAGAGTCTCAACAGCCCTCAACTCGTAAGTCTATTAAAATCTATAAAAGTAACTGATAAAAGTAATGCCCAATTGAGAACTATGTTGAAAGCGATAAGTCAAAAGTAATTGTATTTGTGTGTGATTTATGTGGTGATGGGAAGCTTAAATGGCCTGTGAAATCCATGGTATTATTAGGCTAATGCACACACAATAAGTCCGTAGAAGTCGGCCAAAGTGAAGCCTTTGAAAGTATTGGTACCGTGTGCATAGCCTATAGATGTCCGTACAGTCGGCCGGGGTGGAGCCCCTGAAAAAACATATTAAAATGTCCGTGAAGTCGGCCGGAGTATTAGACTTTGAAAAGAATAAGTACAAGTCCGTAAACAGCCGGCCGAGTTAGACTGAGCGACAGAGTAAGTCTCTGTAAGGCACTGAGGAAAGATTAAGACTTTTTCAAAGCCAACTTAAACAGTTGTGGGGACGTAGGCCTTGGAGAAGCTACTTTCGCGGCGGCGGAAGAAAGGCGTCAGTGGAAGACCCCCCCCAGTTTTTTCTCGTGACCACAGCATGGAAATAGGAAAATCAATTAAATAGGTATAGTCGAATTGAAAAACACTTAGGAAATTGTACAGAGGCCTACTGTAAATATTTTTGAAATAGAATTGTGGTGTTGGGATTTGAGTCCGCGGCAGCGACTCTGCGCTGTGTGTTTTGTGAAAAAAAAGATTGTTTTGTTTGAATCGAGAGCGCGCAGCTCAGCAGCGTTGGTTGTTATTGTAAAATAACTCATTGTATAAATAAGATTGGTTTGTTGAATTGAGAGCGTGCAAGCTCAAGCAGTGTGGTTTTAAACAGGAAAAAGCGTCGATTAGCACCTATTCTGTAGTGACTGGGAAAATGTGGGGTGGATTCTTAAACTAAAAAAAAAAAGAAAAAAAAAAAGTTATCTTTACTCTGTGGAGAAAAGGGCTTGGAAATACTTGGTATTAATCACATTTGGTCACTGCATAGTAGAAAGAAAAATTGCCTGTCCCTGTGTGGCAGAACGAACAGTGGCTTCAACAGGTGGACAAAGTAACTCATTGAGAGTAAAATTACATAGGTTATTTGTTTATGAGTTTCTGTTTCTTTTTTTTTTTTCTTTTTTCATTTTTAGAAGTCAGGGATAGACTAATCAACATCATGGCAGAACCAGTCCTGCCACAACCAAACCTCATGCAGTACCAGCAACCCCACAAAAAAGAAAAGCATAGAAACAGAACAAGAAGATTCTTTGGCTGCTTCATCTGCGGACAGCTTACACACTGGGTCAGAGATTGTCCTATCAGGGGTCCCCCCGCACAAATACCTTATGATTACAACAGACAATTGATATGTCTACAGACAAACAAGAGCCTTGAATTAACTGAAGAAAACATACAGAGAATGCAGGAACAGGCAAGCCTCTGTGAGCAAAACCAGTGGCTTTTAAAGGGTGCAAAAAAGTCGGAACAAGGTCTCTGGAGATCGCATGATGGCCGCGTGGTGGCATGTATGCTAGGCTAGCCATGGGCGTCATAGATTTACGTTTTATAACTTATAATTAAAACCCACAGGTAGAGGCATAGTTATTTGTTTTTTTGTTACACAGAAAACAATTAATCAAACAACAACAACAAATTAATTCTGCTCCAGCGATTTGCGCTTATAGATATATGGGGAAATAAATTAATTAGGTCGAACAGAGGGGCATTTGCCTACATGCTAGCTTTTTTTTTTTTCTTCTTTTTTTTTTTATTTACAATTAAATACAACGTTTCCATTTATAGTGCAATTTGACATAGTCGGCAAGTCCGACATAGGGACCTTTGGATGCACGATAGCTGGGGACTGGCCGTGATGGGCACTTGATGCAGACAGCACGTTGCTCCAGTCTCGTCTTTCCCGGACTGACGGAGCCCAGTAAGCCCGCAGACTGCTCTCGCATCGATGGCCTGTCACCGACATTATTTGACGGCTCTCCAGGCCGGCATCAGAGAGTCGACCTACAGCGGTGCTTCGGAGGCTGTGGTTGGTGTATACCTTCGAAAGACCCACCTGAAAGGTAAATTGATGTTGATTATTGTCACCTGCAAAACTCTGTCATTTGTTAAATAACTGTAAAGAAATGCAATACAACTATCAGGGCTGCCCAGAGATAGCTCAGTGTTGGATTTGTGGGAGATAAGAGCAGCAGATAATAAGGACTCTCACTAATTTTACTCAAGTTCTTCTTCACAGGTCCAAATCTGTCACCAGAGCACCACAGAACGACACCAACTCAGGACAGGCCCCCTCCCAACCTGAAAGTGGAGGTTAGAACTAATTTGACCACGCTGTGACCAAAAAGTAGGTTTTGGATTGGCATAATGATGAATTATGAATAGATACAGCCACCCAGAAAAAAATAAAAATAAAAAAAAGGCTTCTGGTAGTTTGAGAAACTCACTCAAGAACCTTTTTGTGAAATTTGTCCTACAGTTATCTCATTTGATTTGAACCAGAAGTTTTACCAGTAACACAGAATGGAGTATGAACTGAGTAAAATTAAAATGTAATAAAATGATAAGTTTCATTTAATTACATTTCCTGTTTGTGTTTAGTGTTGTCTTATAGGGACAATATGTCGTATTGGGAATACCTTAGTCTTAGATTTCTTTAAACTTTAAATCCATTTTTCTGTTCCTTGACTAAGTTTCAGTTATTCTTCCAACAAACAAACTCTTAGAGTATTGTCTCCTGTGTTAATGAAGGACTGTCTAGGAGACACAGGGGGGTTTTCACACCTCATTCAATGCAATAGATGCAGATTTCCTGAGTGAATGCTTGAATCGTAATCTTCTCTCTAAACTATTTGATATGTCCCCCCATGCCAGAATATTTTGTAATTGAAATAAAGGATTAATCATTATATTCTAAGTAGGTTACTGGATTTTGAGTTTGTTTTTCTTCTGCTACATTTTTAATACATTTTACTCTGATCCTTCTGTTATCTTTTTCTTTTCTTTTACTTTTTGGTTTGTTGCTTTTGAGTAGGATTGTGTTTGAGTGACTGATGAAGCCCATTGCAAGTCAGAGCATTCCAGGGGGTTCTCTGAAAAGGGGAAAATAATTTGAGGTACTTTAAGCAATTTAACATTAGCTAAAATTGGACCAAAATGAATTTAAGATTCTTAGGGGGTTTTTCAATGGATCATTTGGTAGATATATTTGGCATTTTTGTGTATCTTGACTCAAAATTGGTTTGTTTTTCACTAACAATGATAAATAACAGGCACATGGAGATACATTTATTGTATTTTTAAGCATTCTGATCTTACTGTAGCTAATCTTCTTCCACTATTTTTTGTTTTGTTGGTTTTTATTCTTTTTCATGTTTCTGATGATGTCTCTGAGAAATCATAGGGTTGATAGAGTCAAGGCAGTAGCCTTTTCCACTGATGTGTCTTTTCTAATGTGTTTGTTATTTTTATTTATTTTATCCTAGTTTGTAAAGAAATAAAAAATGGGGGGAGATCTGAGGATTTGTAAAGCTTCTTTGTGGTGGCCACGCAGAGTGCTATGCAAATCTTCTGCTCAGAGTATTAACAATGGACAAGTTTACAATGGACTCATGACTTTTTGGGATCATTTATTGTGTTATGGACTGAAGCTTTTTTGCCAATTGTCTTAAGGACTTTGGAAAACACAGATGACAGTGGAAACATTTCTCCTCTATGAGAAATTAATGGACAAATCAAGGACAAACTATCAAATTTTTTCTTCTTCCTTGTTTTCACACCTAGACATTTCCCAACAATGAAAACAATGATATGACTTTTCGCAAGGCAGTGCGTCGGCTTGTCGCAGCCATTTTATTCACAGGTGAAAGCAGCCTCCAGATTCCTGCTGATGAAGCCATTCAGCCTGATGACTACATCTGATCGAGGAGATCAAGGAATCCAGAGTGTCAAGGGGAGTCCGGGTTCAGACGCCGACGGAGAAAACCAACAATGCTGACTTCTGCAGACCAGATCATTCCTGCGGTGGTTTCCTGACAGAGCAGGAAGACTGGAGTCCCTGCTGAAGCACCGGGAAAGCTAAGGATGGCTTTTTCCTACAGGCTGGAGCAGGCAGCACACACAGCCGGCCCATCTTCATGTTTCAGAAACAGGAGCTGTCCTGTTTCTGAAAAGGAGGGAGAGAGAAACTGTGGCTGCTCTAAAGGTCTCTGAGAGGGCGTGCAAAGGACACCAACGCCAACAAGGGGAGTGATGAGAATTGGGCCAGCGGTAAATGAGACCCTGGGGTCCCCTCTGATCTGTCACCAAAAGGATTGTTGACTCCAGAGTTTTGGGCCAATTCTCCAGACAGCCCACCCAAGGCTGCTAGGGCCTTGGTGACGATGCCATCTGGTCCTGTGTTGTCCGGAATCATACCCATGTATCTATGTAATACTCTGTCTCCGTAGGTGCTACCAGGCGCACACCCTTCTTCATCACAAAACGTGTTTCCAAACAGAAGACACAAACACAGCAGCTCTAGTACAAACTTCATATTGTCGATCATATTGTCCAAATTTTCAGATTGGACAATATTGAACAAGGAACTGTCAAAATCTGGATTTCAGACTTTTATCACAAGTCTGCATCTTTCACTACAGAAAGGACATTGATGAAGACTGTTTCTTTGTGCTCACTCCATCTGAACTGATAGCATATATTGAAGTGTGTGTGTATCAGTTTTTAGCTCCTTTGAGATTAATATCAAACCTAATGCATTCTTTCCTTGAGCCAGATAAATGATATTTTCTGCCATTGAATAGATTTCAGCCCACCTGATTGCATTACAGATTTGAGACAAGTTATTACTTGTGCAGTATTTGAAGCGCAGTGTGGAAACTTGAATTTGGTTTTGTTTTCTTTGATTTCTAAGATGTTTTCCCTTCCATTGTCTTAACCTGGTCAACAGCTTTAATATCTTCTGATTTAATTAAGTGTATCTGTTTTTGTTTCAAATGGAATGCTAGTCACTAATCACTGTGAGTAAAACCAGCTAAACATATTTTGTTAAGAGAAATAACCTTCTTGATACAAGATGAGGAGTCAGATGATGAGGTCAGAGAAGGACATGCATTTCTTTTATAGATTATGATTTAGTTCTTACAACTTTGCTAATGTCTAAATTTTTGTTCAGTAACTTTATAGTGTTATTCACACCTTTTTAAGGTGTGAAGGGGTGGACTGTTAGGTTATAAAAAGTTAAAACTATGCTTACGTTTTGAAAACAATGTACTTTTGGTTATATGCAGTTTGCAGGTAGATCTAATCAAATACACTAATCAGCATTTGACTGCCTCACCTAAACTCAAGCTTCTAAAGAATTGATTAGGTCATGTCGGTTATTTAGCATGAAAGTAGATGCTGTAGAAGACTCATTGTCCCCACAGGAAAGGTAACTGTTGTCTCTTTTTGGGGGAGCCATCCCCTGTTGAGCTAGACGTGATTAGAACAAAGGAAATGCATATTACTGTAGAATCAACACTTCCATGTTAAACAACTTTAGTCTGTGACTTGAAATTCAGAGGTGTGTCCTTATCCTGAGAGACAGGAATAAATGTGGGAGCAGGAGAAAGATTCGAGGCTTCAATCTGTGACCCCGACAGGGGAAGCACGTTGAAGTCCGCTGTTTACAGCGTATTGTTTTGTCATGTCGCATGGCTGCTAACTGTGACCCCACAGGGGAAGCGTGTTTTGCAGTCTGCTGCTGGCAGTGTTTTATGTTTCATGTTTTATATTTGATTGTGCTTTGACTGTCGTTTTCACCGTGTTGTTTTATTAAACCTTTTGCTTAATCTTTCAATTCGACCCCAGCCTCTCCTTCTCCTCAGAAATCAGAACGAACACGTCTTTTAGTGATTTCTTACAGTAGCCCTGTTTTACCTGATACTTTCATAAAGGTACAAACACATGAAGTGAGAGGTATATACACATGACTTTATTTAAAACACGATTAACCTGAATAAGGGCGGAATCATGACTTAAAACACCAAAGCAAGGCTTCTAGCTCAGGCTAACTAGCGTTAGCAAATTACCTTCAAAGTTGCAAGGAAATGAGGAAACATTCAATTTGAAGCCTTTATCCAACTACCTATGTGGTGTCGTACTGCAGTGGTTCCCAACCTTTTTTCCTTGGCGCCCCTCCTACTCATGTCTAAGAAAAGCTGAGCCCCCCTCGACCCCAAAATCGAAGTTGAGGTAACTCTTGAGATAGAGCCTTACTTATTTTTTGATACAGAGGAGTTATCAGCACTTTTACGTTTCTCCGCCATGTTTCATTCATAAAATAGTCATGCCGTGGCGGCAGGAAAGACGAGCATGATAGCAGCTAGCAGCTGACCTGATGACAGCAAGGGTCCCAGGTTAAGAAGTCCCGGAGGTTTGGCCTACTAAGTAGCCTGCCTACAATTTTAAGCGAGAACAAAAATATATAGTTTTTATACAGACTTTTGTACACGTCATATATTCTAGTGTAATATCATAATTCGTTTAACGTCCAAATATTTTTTTTTTTACCTCAACCTCAAACCAGATAAAGACTTGCGCCCCCCTGAGGGGTGCCCGGACCCCAGGTTGGGAACCACCTCTAGTACAAACACAAAATACAAGTATCATCCTTAAGATGCTAAATAATAGTTGCCCTTAAAAACTCTTATTAGCAAATTCAGATGAGTCATATTAAAACAAGCCTCACTTCATACTAGGATGGGAAAATGCAAGTCATTTAAGCTATTTGTCATTTAAAAAATAGATAGATAGATAGCTGAGTAATGTATTGCCATTTGCTTTCAATACTTTTCTGCTCCTTCACTCCGTCACTTAGCAGTTATATTAATTAAATAAATAAAAAATGATTGTAATATAAATATTGACCGTTCGCAAAACCCCGCCCTCGAACGGTCCTCGTCCAATCCTAGCTCAGCAACTGTAACTAAGGAGAAGGACCCCCGTCAAACATTGCGATTTCAGCAAGATCGTGAAACGATGCGCCTATGGTACAAACGTACCCCAAACAACCTCAACGTTGTCCTTTTTGAACACTGATTAAACGAGAACTCCGAGCAATTTTTACGTTAATCTTGACCGCTATATGTATAGGAGTACTGTCGATAGCAAAAAAGACGAGCCGAATCGGTGCTAGCAACACGGAGCTGCTAAAGCTAAGCTCCCACTCAGCTAAAACGGCAGTTTTGGGGGCATAAGATAAAGAGTGCCTTTGTGCCTCTTAACAGACACAAAATGCAATTAAAATGTGCAACATGAACAGGGCCCTTACATGACAAGATGCGTTTAGCAACTTAGCCATTGTTTAAATTCATCTATACCTCTTAGCTGCTAGCTGCCGTCTGGGATGAATGAGTGTGTTCAGCCAGGCTCCGGTAATAATCATCACGCAGCAGTTCCATGTGTATTTGTAGCATATATATATATATCCATTTTGTGTGAATATGAGTCTCTGCAGTGGCGAATTGTGTGGTAGTTTCCTTAGCCAGGCTAGCAGCCCCGTCCGGGGCATCCTTCTACGTCCTCCCTCGCCTGCCGTGGCCGACAACAATCCACAGGCGGCCTGGTGGATGTCCTCCAGAGGACAGTTCATGCTTTCGCGGCGATGTCCTCCAGAGGACAGTCCATGCTTTCGCGGCGAAATTTTGAAGTTTATTCCCTCCTCAAAAATAGGTATTTGAGCACTGTAGTGGTTATGATCATATCAGTGACTATGTAACTACATGGAAACGGGCCAAATCATGCCTGTTTCCCGTACAGTAACAGCGCAACTGAAGGCTAGCTCTAGCTCCATAGTTACTCCAAGCTTCTTCCCTTGTGAACACCTCCGCTCTTCACTTTTCACACATTAAGCTCCGATCTGCACACTGCTGTTTACCTTTTCCTGCTACAACTGAATTCCCACGGGACTTAAGCGCAAGACTACAGCCTTCTGCAACGCTAGTTACTCTACAAGAAACAGGCATCACTTGGTCCGCCATGGCTATGTGTCTGGTTCTCAATTGTTTGACAGGCGTAGTAACAATAACTAGGGGGCGTGGCTTTTGCGAACGGTCAATTGAACTAACTAATTGAAACTATTGTTGTCTGGCCTCCCATTTCAAAAGATGCACTTTTGAAAATAAACAAAAAGAACATTCCATCCTGTTTCTTTTGACGCATCATCATTGCATTCCATTCCTTTGATGAATCTTTAACATAGGATCAACACCCTTTAAAAACTCACAATCTCACAATCTCAACCAGAGCCGTCAGACACAGACACTCAGAGACGTTAACAGAGCTTAACAGACAAACTGCCAAATCTTTACGATGGAGAACTCCAAAGTTAAACAAAACAAGAAAGGCAAGAATAAAGGGAAAAAAAACATCATCCAGCCGGACGGGAGTTCTCCCAGTTCCTGGAATAACAGGATTTACTCACTTCGCATGTGGAACGAGGCTTTTATTTTGCGGCAGGGGAAAGCGCTCCACAGACCATACCCAAAACCATTCTCATTAAAGAGACCGAGACACTGAAAGGGGCCAACCACAACAGGCTGCTACAACCACGGATGCTCCGCAGCCAGCTGCTAAACCCGAGGTTGCTCCATTCCAAGCTGGTGCTGCACCAGAAAATGCTCCAGAGAAGGTAGCTCCACCTAAAGATACTCCCCAGACGGTTGCTGCTACAGAACTTAATGCTAGTGACGTTACACCAATAGACGTGCACCAAAGACATGCACCAAAGGGAGATGCACCAAAACCCGTGCCACTGAAGATCCTTAAACGGACGGATTTTCTAAAGCATGAAATTACCATCAAGGTGGCTCCACAGCCTGCTGCTAAACCCAAGGTTGCTCCATTCCAAGCTGGTGCTGCACCAGAAAATGCTCCAGAGAAGGTAACTCCACCTAAAGATACTCCCCAGACGGTTGCTGCTACAGAACTTAATGCTAGTGACGTTACACCAATAGACGTGCACCAAAGACGTGCACCAAAGGGAGATGCACCAAAACCCGTGCCACTGAAGATCCTTAAACGGACGGATTTTCTACAGCATGAAATTACCATCAAGGTGGCTCCACAGCCTGCTGCTAAACCCAAGGTTGCTCCATTCCAAGCTGGTGCTGCACCAGAAAATGCTCCAGAGAAGGTAACTCCACCTAAAGATACTCCCCAGACGGTTGCTGCTACAGAACTTAATGCTAGTGACGTTACACCAATAGACGTGCACCAAAGACGTGCACCAAAGGGAGATGCACCAAAACCCGTGCCACTGAAGATCCTTAAACGGACGGATTTTCTACAGCATGAAATTACCATCAAGGTGGCTCCACAGCAAGCTGGGGCTGCACACAAAGATCTTCCACAGCAGGTAGCTTCTACAAAACTTAATGCTAAAGACATGCCATTAAAGGAAGCTACACCAAAACCTGTGAAGGTTGTTAGATGGAAGGATCTAGAGCAGGAAATTCCCATCAAGGTGGCTCCACAGCAGGCTGCAGCTACACCTGAGCGTGTATCCCTACAACTGAATACACCTTCAGGTGCTGCACAGCAGGTTTGTGAAGCCTCTGAAATGATAAGGGGCCCTGTCCAGAGGAAAACACTTTGGAAAGCCCCACCACCCTACCGTACTCCTAAAGATGTTTCACAGAAGGTTTCTCGACAGAAGGGTGCTCCACAGCAGGCTGCAGCTACACCTGAGAGCGTATCACCACCTTCAGGTGCAGCACAGCAGGCTGGTGGGGGGAAGCGACCTGACAAGGGGGCCCTGTCCAGGAAAAACTCTTTGGAAGGCAACACAACCTCACGTGCCGCCTAATCAAAAACACTTGGCTAGGGTTTGGGCTGGTAAGGTTGAAGCCAACGATTATAAACGGGGCCCAGTTAAACAGAAACAACTTTGGACAGCACCAACCTCTCCAAAAAAAAGAATTAACTGGACACCACCGCAGTTGCGTGAAGCTAAGACAAGTGGGGATGAAGCCAATGATTATACGAGCTGTCTTATGCAGCAGAAAAATATCTGCACAGCGCCACACAGCACAACTCAGGCCTGTGATGAGGCGGAGGCTTCCTCCCAGCACGCCGTGGCGCGGTCCCCGAAGCTCCAGCCTCAGCAGCTCAGCAGCAATCAAACGGAGGAGATCAACGCACTGAAGGAGGAGAAACGAAGCTTTGAGATCTTCCCTCCAGCAGGCGAGCGCGACAAGGAGGAGAAGATTAAGCTCAAGGAGGAGAATGAAGCTTTGAGAGCTGAAGTGGAGCAGCTGAAACAAGGGATGGAAGAAAAAAACGTTCTCCTTGATGAGGTCAATCAGAAGAACCAGGGAAAGATCAGCGACCTGGAGAGTCAGCAGCTGCAGTGGCAGGAGGAGAGAGCCCGTCTCCTCCAGTCGCTCAGCGACATCCAGAACACCCTGCAGGAGAATACATGCAGCGGTGGGAATGACAGGATTCAGAACCAGATTGAGGACCAAGGGGAGCACCTGGACAAAGGCAACAAAAAGACCAAAAAAAACTCTCTCTGGAATAGAATCTTGAGGCTATTCAAATAAACTTCCAGCAATTTGCCACCATATTTATTCTCCGAGCTATCCCACCATAGCCTAGAAATCTAGACGCACCCTAGTGGCAGCAAATTGAATTTGCAGCCAGGGGGGTCTAGGCACTCACCGTTGACTTGCGAGCTGGAAAAACCAAACTCTGGTCAGGCCAATAACATCGTGTATAGAGTCGGTGGGCGGGCTTATGGCTGCTGCTGCTGGGAACAGCGGTCTTCTGGAAGACTTGGAGTTAAGCTTTTCTTTGAGAAAAGAACAAAGAACGGCACTGTAATCATTCTTAAAAACGGAAGATGTGTTCGGAGTTTTGCCGACTGGATATGGCAAAAGTTTAAAGTTTAATCTATCAACTAGCTCCGTTACCTTCTTCGTTGCTCTGCCTGGTTGTAGCGCTATCCTATTGCGTGCAGAGGGAATTTGGAAAACAACCGTTTATCCCGCCCCTTGGATTGAGCTCCGTTAATGGTGAGTTTGCCACCATATTTATTCTCCGAGCTATCCCACCATAGCCTAGAAATCTAGACGCACCCTAGTGGCAGCAAATTGAATTTGCGGCCAGGGGGGTCTAGGCACTCTCCTTTGACTTGCGAGCTGGAAAAACCAAACTCTGGTCAGGCCAATCACATCTTGTATAGAGTTGGTGGGCGGGCTTATGGCTGCTGCTGCTGGGAACAGCGGTCTTCTGGAAGACTTGGAGTTAACCTTTCTTTGAGAAAAGAACAAAGAACGGCACTGTAATCATTCTTAAAAAAGGAAGATGTGTTCGGAGTTTTGCCGACTGGATATGGCAAAAGTTTAAAGTTTAATCTATCAACTAGCTCCGTTACCTTCTTCGTTGCTCTGCCTGGTTGTAGCGCTATCCTATTGCGTGCAGAGGGAATTTGGAAGACAACCGTTTATCCCGCCCCTCGGATTGAGCTCCGTTAATGGTGAGTTGTCAGGCTAATCCCCCCAACCCTCAGCGTCCTCTACCCCCCTATTACTATTTCCCCTCTATATTTCTATTACTCTGCAGCCATTCGTAGAGAGGTGATCTCTTGGGTTTTCTCCGGGTGTCTCCGGTTCTCCCACAGTCCAACATCCAATCCGACATGCAATCAATAAGTATGTACAGTGGAGTATGTACTGTATAATTATCAATAAAAACAACTTAATCAATCTGAATCTAAATATATTTCATCCATATATAAGTTTTTAAGTTAAGTTTCTAAGCATGACAGAGTGTTGGAGAAGACTTATAAAATAAGTATTCACAGTTGTTTTTTTAAACAAACCATTTTTTATGATATGATATTCTCTGTAGATTCTAAGTAAAACAACGAAAAATAAGATTGTGTGTTATGATTACTGCTACTGGAAAAAATAAAGTATATATATATATATATATTTATTTCTTATTGCATTTCAACACAGAAAGAGCTTTTAACTACACAGGTTACTGTGACTCCAACAGCAAAGGAGTCACTGTAGCTTTAACCTAGCCACATCACAGTCAATGATGACATTAACGTTTACTTTGTGCAATTGGCTCTCAAAATTAAAAAAAAACAAGAATTGAGAATTTAACAACATTGGTAGCCAAGATGACATGTTTACTGCTGTTAGCATGTAGCTACTATAGTTAGCAGTGGACACTAATAGAATATAGCAGCACTTTCTACAGTCAAAATAAAGGCTTTTAAACGAAATACTACATAAACAGAAAATGTTTCAGGAGTAATGTGAATTGGACAGAATTTAACGACACTGGCAGCCAAGATGACATATTTTACTGCCGTTACCATGTTGCAGTCATTACCATCATTTTGAATTATAATATTCAGTGCAATGAACACTTCCCTGCTGGCTGCTAACTGGTAAGGAGACATAAGCAGCTAGTGGTGGGCGACAACACCACCTGCCATTGGCCTATTGCCTCTGAAAGCATGACGCTGTTCTAACAGCCTAATTGTGTCCCACTGCCATTACAACACTGTGAAATTAGTGTACATTCATATCAAATGTCTTTTATGTCTGAGAAGTACTGACCAACTAGTACACATGAAATAGGGTTTTTAAATTTCATTCAACATTCCATAGAGCAATTTCTTAAGGTGACACAAATAATACAGCCGAATTGTACGAATTGTAGAGTAGATTGTGTAGCTCGAGTAAGTAGGTAGCAATGTTTTTAACTTCAAAGCGTATTGTGTTCCAGGTTAAGTGATTTTTTCTCTAATACATATAATGTTGTACTTACTAGTAGCTTACTAATAGCCAGCCACTAAATTAGTCAAATTTAACAACTTAATATTTCATTCACACGCTTTTGTCACTTTTGACATCGCCAGATGATTGACAATTTATGCTAAGCATGTTGGGTGGATTTAGCAACTAGCTATTGTTAGGTTGTAAAAAGTTAAAACCATAGATATAGAACATGTTCTATATCTATGGTTAAAACTATGCTTATGTATTATGTTTTAAATAATAAATTGTATGCTGCAGTCAGGTTATGAAAATAGGAATGGAATCTTGAATGACTAGCCTACTAAGGTAAAAACAGCTGGTTATTCCTCTCCCCCTCTCTTCCTGTCTTTGGTTAAATTGATTAGGTTAAAACCAACTATTATCATATAAAGAGAAACCTTCTGCCACACAGCAGGAAATAACCTTCTGCCTCTATCAGTCTCCAACCCCCTGGTACTTTAGTCTGGGTTAGGACAATAGAATGTTAATTCCTGTAAACTTGTAAAGACTTGACATCTGCATGACATAACCTATTGATCTGTGGGTGCAAATGACCCCTAGGGGGCAGATTTTAGGGCATGTCCTTCCTAATTGGACAGTGAAGAAACCAACAAATCGCGTCCAACCTGTCACCATGCCAACAAAGAGCCTATGAGGAAGGCTCTTACTCACGAAGGAGAAAAGTAACCGCCCCTGGGATTGGAGGAATAAAGCAGGGGGGCAACCGTGATTCTGGGCGAAATAGATGTGGAAACTTAAGGGTTAAGCAACTATTTTCAAGGCCCGCTGCAGCGTAATTCTCTGTATTTTGACCTTGATTTTTATTAATAAATCTTTGTGTTAACCTTTCATTTGGACCAAGCCACTCCTTCTTCAGAGATTCTGAAACACGTAGATTCTCTACAAATGGTGACCCCGACGTGATCTCTGACAGAAGGACGGAGGAGAATCGAAAGGACTGAAAGGTTGAGGCTGTTGTCTCTTTTATGCGGGCCCAAAACTAAAAGGTAAGCCAAACCTGTTTCATCATAACTTGGCATAGGTTTATGTAGGAAATATTAGGCATAAGAGTCTCAACAGCCCTCAACTCGTAAGTCTATTAAAATCTATAAAAGTAACTGATAAAAGTAATGCCCAATTGAGAACTATGTTGAAAGCGATAAGTCAAAAGTAATTGTATTTGTGTGTGATTTATGTGGTGATGGGAAGCTTAAATGGCCTGTGAAATCCATGGTATTATTAGGCTAATGCACACACAATAAGTCCGTAGAAGTTGGCCAAAGTGAAGCCTTTGAAAGTGTTGGTACCGTGTGCATAGCCTATAGATGTCCGTACAGTCGGCCGGGGTGGAGCCCCTGAAAAAAATATTAAAATGTCCGTGAAGTCGGCCGGAGTATTAGACTTTGAAAAGAATAAGTACAAGTCCGTAAACAGCCGGCCGAGTTAGACCCTGAAAAATTTTAAATAAAAAACCGCGTGGGCGGCGACAGAGTAAGTCTCTGTAAGGCACTGAGGAAAGATTAAGACTTTTTCAAAGCCAACTTAAACAGTTTTGGGGACGTAGGCCCTGGAGAAGCTACTTTCGCGGCGGCGGAAGAAAGGCGTCAGTGGAAGACCCCCCAGTTTTTTCTCTTGACCACAGCATGGAAATAGGAAAATCAATTAAATAGGTATAGTCGAATTGTGTAAAAACACTTAGGAAATTGTACAGAGGCCTACTGTAAATATTTTTGAAATAGAATTGTGGTGTTGGGATTTGAGTCCGCGGCAGCGACTCTGCGCTGTGTGTTTTGTGAAAAATTGTAAATAAGATTGTTTTGTTTGAATCGAGAGCGCGCAGCTCAGCAGCGTTGGTTGTGATTGTAAAATAACTCATTGTATAAATAAGATTGGTTTGTTGAATTGAGAGCGTGCAAGCTCAAGCAGTGTGGTTTTAAACAGGAAAAAGCGTCGATTAGCACCTATTCTGTAGTGACTGGGAAAATGTGGGGTGGATTCTTAAACTAAAAAAAAAAAAAAGTTATCTTTACTCTGTGGAGAAAAGGGCTTGGAAATACTTGGTATTAATCACATTTGGTCACTGCATAGTAGAAAGAAAAATTGCCTGTCCCTGTGTGGCAGAACGAACAGTGGCTTCAACAGGTGGACAAAGTAACTAATTGAGAGTAAAATTACATAGGTTATTTGTTTATGAGTTTCTGTTTCTTTTTTTTTTTCTTTTTTCATTTTTAGAAGTCAGGGATAGACTAATCAACATCATGGCAGAACCAGTCCTGCCACAACCAAACCTCATGCAGTACCAGCAACCCCACAAAAAAGAAAAGCATAGAAACAGAACAAGAAGATTCTTTGGCTGCTTCATCTGCGGACAGCTTACACACTGGGTCAGAGATTGTCCTATCAGGGGTCCCCCCGCACAAATACCTTATGATTACAACAGACAATTGATATGTCTACAGACAAACAAGAGCCTTGAATTAACTGAAGAAAACATACAGAGAATGCAGGAACATGCAAGCCTCTGTGAGGACAATTTTAAAAAAAAAAAAAAAAAACCCCCCAGAAAAAAAAAAAGCCAGCGGGGCCACCCCAAAAACCCCCTCTTTTTTTTTAAAAAAAAAAAAAAACAAACCCCCCCCACCACAACCACAAAATAATTTTTTAAAAAAAAAAAAAAAAAAAAGGACTCTCACTAATTTTACCAATTCATTTGATCTGGTCCAAATCTGCACAGAACCGGACAACAGAACGACACCAACTCAGGACAGGCCCCCTCCCAACCTGAAAGTGGAGGTTAGAACTAATTTGACCACGCTGTGACCAAAAAGTAGGTTTTGGATTGGCATAATGATGAATTATGAATAGATACAGCCACCCAGAAAAAAAAAAAAAAAAAAAGGCTTCTGGTAGTTTGAGAAACTCACTCAAGAACCTTTTTGTGAAATTTGTCCCACAGTTATCTCATTTGATTTGAACCAGAAGTTTTACCAGTAACACAGAATGGAGTATGAACTGAGTAAAATTAAAATGTAATAAAATGATAAGTTTCATTTAATTACATTTCCTGTTTGTGTT
Source organism: Perca fluviatilis (assembly GCF_010015445.1). Taxonomy (NCBI): domain Eukaryota; kingdom Metazoa; phylum Chordata; class Actinopteri; order Perciformes; family Percidae; genus Perca; species Perca fluviatilis. The sequence continues at coordinate 21,643,196 of NC_053134.1, read as the reverse complement.
TAGTGTTGTCTTATAGGGACAATATGTCGTATTGGGAATACCTTAGTCTTAGATTTCTTTAAACTTTAAATCCATTTTTCTGTTCCTTGACTAAGTTTCAGTTATTCTTCCAACAAACAAACTCTTAGAGTATTGTCTCCTGTGTTAATGAAGGACTGTCTAGGAGACACAGGGGGGTTTTCACACCTCATTCAATGCAATAGATGCAGACAGATTTCCTGAGTGAATGCTTGAATCATTGTAATCTTCTCTCTAAACTATTTGATATGTTCCCCCATGCCAGAATATTTTGTAATTGAAATAAGGGATTAATCATTATATTCTAAGTAGGTTACTGGATTTTGAGTTTGTTTTTCTTCTGCTACATTTTTAATACATTTTACTCTGATCCTTCTGTTATCTTTTTCTTTTCTTTTACTTTTTGGTTGGTTGCTTTTGAGTAGGATTGTGTTTGAGTGACTGATGAAGCCCATTGCAAGTCAGAGCATTCCAGGGGGTTCTCTGAAAAGGGGAAAATAATTTGAGGTACTTTAAGCAATTTAACATTAGCTAAAATTGGACCAAAATGAATTTAAGATTCTTAGGGGGTTTTTCAATGGATCATTTGGTAGATATATTTGGCATTTTTGTGTATCTTGACTCAAAATTGGTTTGTTTTTCACTAAAAATGATAAATAACAGGCATATGGAGATACTTTTATTGTATTTTTAAGCATTCTGATTTTACTGTAGCTAATCTTCTTCCACTATTTTATGTTTTGTTGGTTTTTATTCTTTTCATGTTTCTGATGATGTCTCTGAGAAATCATAGGGTTGATAGAGTCAAGGCAGTAGCCTTTTCCACTGATGTGTCTTTTCTAATGTGTTTGTTATTTTTATTTATTTTATCCTAGTTTGTAAAGAAATAAAAAAATGGGGGGAGATCTGAGGATTTGTAAAGCTTCTCTGTGGTGGCCACGCAGAGTGCTATGCAAATCTTCTGCTCAGAGTATTAAATGTGGCACAAAAGAGTGACACGTGACTTATATAGAAATTGATTTGCTCAAAAAATAGCAATTTGCTGATCAAATTTGTTAAAAATGTTTGAAGTAATAGTAAAAGATGAATCACGCAGCCCATTTCCCCCATTGAGAAAGAAAATTGTGGAGTTTTTATTTTTTGTGTTTTGTATTGATGATCTGTACTGTATGTTTACAATGGACTCATGACTTTTTGGGATCATTTATTGTGTTATGGACTGAAGCTTTTTGCCAATTGTCTTAAGGACTTTGGAAAACACAGATGACAGCGGAAACATTTCTCCTCTATGAGAAATTAATGGCCAAATCAAGGACAAACTATCACATTTTTTCTTCTTCCTTGTTTTCACACCTAGACATTTCCCAACAATGAAAACAATGATATGACTTTTCGCAAGGCAGTGCGTCGGCTTGTCGCAGCCATTTTATTCACAGGTAAAAGCAGCCTCCAGATTCCTGCTGATGAAGCCATTCAGCCTGATGACTACATCTGATCAAGGAGATCAAGGAATCCAGAGTGTCAAGGGGAGTCCGGGTTCAGACGCCGACGGAGAAAACCAACAATGCTGACTTCTGCAGACCAGATCATTCCTGCGGTGGTTTCCTGACAGAGCAGGAAGACTGGAGTCCCTGCTGAAGCACCGGGAAAGCCAAGGATGGCTTTTTCCTACAGGCTGGAGCAGGCAGCACACACAGCCGGCCCATCTTCATGTTTCAGAAACAGGAGCTGTCCTGTTTCTGAAAAGGAGGGAGAGAGAAACTGTGGCTGCTCTAAAGGTCTCTGAGAGGGCGTGCAAAGGACACCAACGCCAACAAGGGGAGTGATGAGAATTGGGCCAGCGGTAAAAGAGACCCTGGGCTCCCCTCTGATCTGTCACCAAAAGGATTGTTGACTCCAGAGTTTTGGGCCAATTCTCCAGACAGCCCACCCAAGGCTGCTAGGGCCTTGGTGACGATGCCATCTGGTCCTGTGTTGTCCGGAATCATACCCATGTATCTATGTAATACTCTGTCTCCGTAGGTGCTCCCAGGCGCACACCCTTCTTCATCACAAAACGTGTTTCCAAACAGAAGACACAAACACAGCAGCTCTAGTACAAACTTCATATTGTCGATTTAGTCTGAGATTTTGTCCAAATTTTCAGATTGGACAATATTGAACAAGGAACTGTCAAAATCTGGATTTCAGACTTTTATCACAAGTCTGCATCTTTCACTACAGAAAGGACATTGATGAAGACTGTTTCTTTGTGGTCACTCCATCTGAACTGATAGCATATATTGAAGTGTGTGTATCAGTTTTTAGCTCCTTTGAGATTAAGATCAAACCTAATGCATTCTTTCCTTGAGCCAGATAAAAGATATTTTCTGCCATTGAATAGATTTCTGCCCACCTGATTGCATTACAGATTTGAGACAAGTTATTACTTGTGCAGTATTTGAAGTGCAGTGTGGAAACTTGAATTTGGTTTTGTTTTCTTTGATTTCTAAGATGTTTTCCCTTCCATTGTCTTTACCTGGTCAACAGCTTTAATATCTTCTGGTTTAATTAAGTGTATCTGTTTTTGTTTCAAATGGAATGCTAGTCACTAATCACTGTGAGTAAAACCAGCTAAACATATTTTCTTAAGAGAAATAACCTTCTTGATACTAGATGAGGAGTCAGATGATGAGGTCAGAGAAGGACATGAATTTCTTTTATAGATTATGATTTAGTTCTTACAACTTTGCTAATGTCTACATTTTTGTTCAGTAACTTTATAGTGTTATTCACACCTTTTTAAGGTGTGAAGGGGTGGAGCAGGAGAAAGATTCGAGGCTTCAATCTGTGACCCCGACAGGGGAAGCACGTTGAAGTCCGCTGTTTACAGCGTATTGTTTTGTCATGTCGCATGGCTGCTAACTGTGACCCCACAGGGGAAGCGTGTTTTGCAGTCTGCTGCTGGCAGTGTTTTATGTTTCATGTTTTATATTTGATTGTGCTTTGACTGTCGTTTTCACCGTGTTGTTTTATTAAACCTTTTGCTTAATCTTTCAATTTGACCCCAGCCTCTCCTTCTCCTCAGAAATCAGAACGAACACGTCTTTTAGTGATTTCTTACAGTAGCCCTGTTTTACCTGATACTTTCATAAAGGTACAAACACATGAAGTGAGAGGTATATACACATGACTTTATTTAAAACACGATTAACCTGAATAAGGGCGGAATCATGACTTAAAACACCCAAAAAGGCTTCTAGCTCAGGCTAACTAGCGTTAGCAAATTACCTTCAAAGTTGCAAAGAAATGAGGAAACATTAAATTTGAAGCCTTTATCCAACTACCTATGTGGTGTCGTACTGCAGTGGTTCCCAACCTTTTTTCCTTGGCGCCCCCCCTACTCATGTCTAAGAAAAGCTGAGCCCCCCTCGACCCCAAAATCGAAGTTGAGGTAACTCTTGAGAGGGTCCCAGGTTAAGAGGTCCCGGAGGTTTGGCCTACTAAGTAGCCTGCCTACAATTTTAAGCGAGAACAAAAATATATAGTTTTTATACAGACTTTTGTACACGTTATATATTCTAGTGTATTATCATAATTCGTTTAACGTCCAAATATTTTTTTTTTACCTCAACCTCAAACCAGATAAAGACTTGCGCCCCCCTGAGGGGTGCCCGGACCCCAGGTTGGGAACCACCTCTAGTACAAACACAAAATACAAGTATCATCCTTAAGATGCTAAATAATAGTTGCCCTTAAAAACTCTTATTAGCAAATTCAGATGAGTCATATTAAAACAAGCCTCACTTCATACCAGGATGGGAAAATGCAAGTCATTTAAGCTATTTGTCATTTAAAAAATAGATAGATAGATAGATAGATAGATAGATAGCTGAGTAATGTATTGCCATTTCCTTTCAATACTTTTCTGCTCCTTCACTCCGTCACTTTGCTGTTATATTAATTAAATAAATAAAAAATGATTGTAATATAAATATTGAATTGAAATATTCAATATTGAACTATTCAATTGACCGTTCGCAAAACCCCGCCCTCGAACGGTCCTCGTCCAATCCTAGCTCAGCAACTGTAACTAAGGAGAAGGACCCCCGTCAAACATTGCGATTTCAGCAAGATCGTGAAACGATGCACCTATGGTACAAACGTACCCCAAACAACCTAAACGTTGTCCTTTTTGAACACTGATTAAACGAGAACTCCGGGCAATTTTTACGTTAATCTTGACCGCTATATGTGTAGGAGTACTGTCGATAGCAAAAAAGACGAGCCGAATCGGTGCTAGCAACACGGAGCTGCTAAAGCTAAGCTCCCACTCAGCTAAAACGGCAGTTTTGGGGGCATAAGATAAAGAGTGCCTTTGTGCCTCTTAACAGACACAAAATGCAATTAAAATGTGCAACATGAACAGGGCCCTTACATGACAACAAGATGCGTTTAGCAACTTAGCCATTGTTTAAATTCACCTATACCTCTGCCGTCTGGGATGAGTGAGTGTGTTCAGCCAGGCTCCGGTAATAATCATCACGCAGCAGTTCCATGTGTATTTGTAGCATATATATATATATATATATATATATATATATATATATATATATATTTTAGGGCTGTCAATCGATTAAAAAAAATTAACTAATTAATCGCACAATTTGCTGTAGTTAATCGCGATTAATCGCGTTTTTAAAATTGAGAAGCTTGTAGTAATGGATATTTAAATGCTAAATCACTTAACTTTGCAAATATGAAGAGAAAACAAACAAGGAAAGGTTCTGCTAAGTTCAGAATGTTTAATATCTTTCAGAACAACAGCAGCAACAATTTGGCTTATTTAGTCCTGCTGAACGCTGCTGAAACGGCTAGAAACTGTCCGACTTGAGAGCAGATTTTTGTTTAAATTACAATCAAAGATTTAAATTACAATGATTTAAATTACAATCTATATAATATAAATTACAATCTAGGCAGTACTTAATATCATAAATATTATAATATACATAGTGTTTAATCTGAATGACTAAGCAAAGCACATATATCTAAACACAGAAATGCACATCAATATCACTATCAATGTTACACATGAAACCAGTAACCCAAAACCACAAAGGTGTATGTTGGCCTAAAGTGAAAACATTGAGTGTAGTTTTAGATAGCGACGCTGTGCACAGCAATCCATTACCAATGTAAAGCGATTGACTTAATTTCCCTTCCAGCACCGCAACCAGGAAGTAGCTTGTGTGACAGTGAGACGCACCAATTTCAAACATTTACTGGAATATAGTCACGGATACTATCGAGTCGACAGCGTTAAACATCAGACTCCAAATAAGGTTTTTACCAGCGTGACCAACGTAACAGTTATCAAGCAAACAAATCGCGCACGTACATATCGGCAGCACAGCAGTAGCGCAACAGACAAATCAAACTTAAACTGCAGCTCTATGTAGCGAAACTGCAGCTTACCGGTGGCGCATCTCTCCTGACGAGACAACATGTCGGAACTAGTACTCGGTCCCGTTTATAGCCCGTGCTCATTCATTTCTGGATTCTAACACATCATCTTTTTTCTCTTTTGGGATTTTACTGGTCCATGTTTAAACTCTTGACTGGCCCGTAGGCCTACTTCAATCAGGTAAGTCCCTCCTAGAGTAGCGCCGCCTGCTCTTATGGAGACGTATTACGTTTCTCAGCCGCCACATGAAGTAAACAAACACAGCTGCGTTAATTTCGTTAATTTTTTTTAACGAGTTAAATATTAAAAAATTAACGCGTTAATTTTGACAGCCCTAATATATATATATCCATTTTGGCGTTGGTGAATATGAGTCTCTGCAGTGGCGAATTGTGTGGTAGCTTCCTTAGCCAGGCTAGCAGCCCCGACCGGGCATCCTTCTACTTCCTCCCTCGCCTGCCGTGGCCGACAACAATCCACAGGCGGCCGCTGGTCTGGTGGATGTCCTCCAGAGGACAGTTCATGCTTTCGCGGCGAAATTTTGAAGTTTATTCCCTCCTCAAAAATAGGTATTTGAGCACTGTAGTGGTTATGATCATATCAGTGACTATGTAACTACATGGAAACGGGCCAAATTATGCCTGTTTCCCGTACAGTAACAGCGCCACTGAAGGCTAGCTCTAGCTCAATAGTTACTCCAAGCTTCTTCCCTTGTGAACACCTCCGCTCTCCACTTTTCACACATTAAGCTCCGATCTGCACACTGCTGTTTACCTTTTCCTGCTACAACTGAATTCCCACGGGACTTAAACGCAAGACTACAGCCTTCTGCAACGCTAGTTACTCTACAAGAAACAGGCATCACTTGGTCCGCCATGGCTATGTGTCTGGTTCTCAATTGTTTGACGGGCGTAGTAACAATAACTAGGGGGCGTGGCTTTTGCGAACGGTCAATTGAACTAACTAATTGAAACTATTGTTGTCTGGCCTCCCATTTCAAAAGATGCACTTTTGAAAATAAACAAAAAGAACATTCCATCCTGTTTCTTTTGACGCATCATCATTGCATTCCATTCCTTTGATGAATCTTTAACATAGGATCAACACCCTTTAAAAAACAACAATCTCACAATCTCAACCAGAGCCGCAGACACAGACACTCAGAGACTTAACAGAGCTTAACAGACAAACTGCCAAATCTTTACGATGGAGAACTCCAAAGTTAAACAAAACAAGAAAGGCAAGAATAAAGGGAAAAAAAACATCATCCAGCCGGACGGGAGTTCTCCCAGTTCCTGGAATAACAGGATTTACTCACTTCGCATGTGGAACGAGGCTTTTATTTTTGCAGGGGAAAAGCCTCCACAGACCCTACCCAAAACCATTCTCATTAAAGAGACCGAGACACTGAAAGGGGGCCAACCACAACAGGCTGCTACAACCACGGATGCTCCACAGCCTGCTGCTAAACCCGAGGTTGCTCCATTCCAAGCTGGTGCTGCACCAGAAAATGCTCCAGAGAAGGTAGCTCCACCTAAAGATACTCCCCAGACGGTTGCTGCTACAGAACTTAATGCTAGTGACGTTACACCAATAGACGTGCACCAAAGACATGCACCAAAGGGAGATGCACCAAAACCCGTGCCACTGAAGATCCTTAAACGGACGGATTTTCTACAGCATGAAATTACCATCAAGGTGGCTCCACAGCCTGCTGCTAAACCCAAGGTTGCTCCATTCCAAGCTGGTGCTGCACCAGAAAATGCTCCAGAGAAGGTAGCTCCACCTAAAGATACTCCCCAGACGGTTCCTGCTACAGAACTTAATGCTAGTACGTTACACCAATAGACGTGCACCAAAGAGCGCGCCCAAAGGGAGATGGCCCAAAAACCCGTGCCACTGAAGATCCTTAAACGGACGGATTTTCTACAGCATGAAATTACCATCAAGGTGGCTCCACAGCCTGCTGCTAAACCCAAGGTTGCTCCATTCCAAGATGGTGCTGCACCAGAAAATGCTCCAGAGAAAGTAGCTCCACCTAAAGATACTCCCCAGACGGTTCCTGCTACAGAACTTAATGCTAGTGACGTTACACCAATAGACGTGCACCAAAGACGTGCACCAAAGGGAGATGCACCAAAACCCGTGCCACTGAAGATCCTTAAACGGACGGATTTTCTACAGCATGAAATTACCATCAAGGTGGCTCCACAGCCTGCTGCTAAACCCAAGGTTGCTCCACTGCAAGCTGGGGCTGCACACAAAGATCTTCCACAGCAGGTAGCTTCTACAAAACTTAATACTAAAGACGTGCCATTAAAGGAAGCTACACCAAAACCTGTGAAGGTTGTTAGATGGAAGGATCTAGAGCAGGAAATTCCCATCAAGGTGGCTCCAAAGCAGGCTGCAGCTACACCTGAGCGTGTATCCCTACAACTGAATACACCTTCAGGTGCTGCACAGCAGGTTTGTGAAGCCTCTGAAATGATAAGGGGCCCTGTCCAGAGGAAAACACTTTGGAAAGCCCCACCACCCTACCGTACTCCTAAAGATGTTTCACAGAAGGTTTCTCGACAGAAGGGTGCTCCACAGCAGGCTGCAGCTACACCTGAGAGCGTATCACCACCTTCAGGTGCAGCACAGCAGGCTGGTGAGGCCAGCGACCTGACAAGGGGCCCTGTCCAGAGAAAAACTCTTTGGAAGGCAACACAACCTCACCGTACGCCTAATCAAAAACACTTGGCCAGGGTTTGGGCTGGTAAGGTTGAAGCCAACGATTATAAACGGGGCCCAGTTAAACAGAAACAACTTTGGACAGCACCAACCTCTCCAAAAAAAAGAATTAACTGGACACCACCGCAGTTGCGTGAAGCTAAGGCAAGTGGGGATGAAGCCACTGATTTTACGAGCTGTCTTATGCAGCAGAAAAATATCTGCACAGCGCAACACAGCACAACTCAGGCCTGTGATGAGGCGGAGGCTTCCTCCCAGCACGCCGTGACGGTCGTCCCGGAGCACCAGCCTCAGCAGCTCAGCAGCAATCAAACGGAGGAGATCAACGCACTGAAGGAGGAGAACGAAGCTTTGAGATCTTCCCTCCAGCAGGCGAGCTGCGACAAGGAGGAGAAGATTAAGCTCAAGGAGGAGAATGAAGCTTTGAGAGCTGAAGTGGAGCAGCTGAAACAAGGGATGGAAGCAAAAAACGTTCTCCTTGATGAGGTCAATCAGAAGAACCAGGGAAAGATCAGCGACCTGGAGAGTCAGCAGCTGCAGTGGCAGGAGGAGAGAGCCCGTCTCCTCCAGTCGCTCAGCGACATCCAGAACACCCTGCAGGAGAATACATGCAGCGGTGGGAATGACAGGATTCAGAACCAGATTGAGGACCAAGGGGAGCACCTGGACAAAGGCAACAAAAAGACCAAAAAAACCTCTCTCTGGAATAGACTCTTGAGGCTATTCAAATAAACTTCCAGCAATTTGCCACCATATTTATTCTCCGAGCTATCCCACCATAGCCTAGAAATCTAGACGCACCCTAGTGGCAGCAAATTGAATTTGCAGCCAGGGGGGTCTAGGCACTCACCGTTGACTTGCGAGCTGGAAAAACCAAACTCTGGTCAGGCCAATAACATCGTGTATAGAGTCGGTGGGCGGGCTTATGGCTGCTGCTGCTGGGAACAGCGGTCTTCTGGAAGACTTGGAGTTAAGCTTTTCTTTGAGAAAAGAACAAAGAACGGCACTGTAATCATTCTTAAAAAAGGAAGATGTGTTCGGAGTTTTGCCGACTGGATATGGCAAAAGTTTAAAGTTTAATCTATCAACTAGCTCCGTTACCTTCTTCGTTGCTCTGCCTGGTTGTAGCGCTATCCTATTGCGTGCAGAGGGAATTTGGAAGACAACCGTTTATCCCACCCCTCGGATTGAGCTCCGTTAATGGTGAGTTTGCCACCATATTTATTCTCCGAGCTATCCCACCATAGCCTAGAAATCTAGACGCACCCTAGTGGCAGCAAATTGAATTTGCGGCCAGGGGGGTCTAGGCACTCTCCGTTTACTTGCGAGCTGGAAAAACCAAACTCTGGTCAGGCCAATCACATCTTGTATAGAGTTGGTGGGCGGGCTTATGGCTGCTGCTGCTTGGAACAGCGGTCTTCTGGAAGACTTGGAGTTAACCTTTCTTTGAGAAAAGAACAAAGAACGGCACTGTAATCATTCTTAAAAAAGGAAGATGTGTTCGGAGTTTTGCCGACTGGATATGGCAAAAGTTTAAAGTTTAATCTATCAACTAGCTCCGTTACCTTCTTCGTTGCTCTGCCTGGTTGTAGCGCTATCCTATTGCGTGCAGAGGGAATTTGGAAGACAACCGTTTATCCCGCCCCTCGGATTGAGCTCCGTTAATGGTGAGTTGTCAGGCTAATCCCACCAACCATCAGCGTCCTCTACCCCCCTATTACTATTTCCCCCTCTATATTTCTATTACTCTGCAGCCATTGGTAGAGAGGCGATCTCTTGGGTTTTCTCCGGGTGTCTCCGGTTCTCCCACAGTCCAACATCCAATCCGACATGCAATCAATAAGTATGTAAAGTGGAGTATGTACTGTATAATTATCAATAAAAACAACTTAATCAATCTGTATCTGAATCTAAATGTATTTCATCCATATATAAGTTTTTAAGTTAAGTTTCTAAGCATGACAGAGTGTTGGAGAAGACTTATAAAATAAGTATTCACAGTTGTTTTTTTAAACAAACCATTTTTTATGATATGATATTCTCTGTAGATTCTAAGTAAAACAACGAAAAATAAGATTGTGTGTTATGATCACTGCTACTGGAAAAAATAAAGTATACATATATATACACTTTATTTTTTCCAGTATTTTTTCCAGTAGCAGTGATCATTCTGTGTTGAAATGCAATAATAAATAAATATATATATATATTTATTTATTATTGCATTTCAACACAGAAAGAGCTTTTAACTACACAGGTTACTGTGACTCCAACAGCAAATGAGTCACTGTAGCTTTAACCTAGCCACATCACAGTCAATGATGACATTAACGTTTACTTTGTGCAATTGGCTCTCAAAATTAAAAAAAAAACAAGAATTGAGAATTTAACAACATTGGTAGCCAAGATGACATGTTTACTGCTGTTAGCATGTACCTATAAAAAACTGCTTTTGTTTCAATTGGCCTATCCATAATTTACAATAATCACTCATCTTGTTTGTTTGTTTGTTTGTTTGTTTGTTTCTTTTGTTTGTAAAGCGTCTTTGAGTTTCATGTAAAGCGCTATATAAAACTTATGTATTATTATTATTACTATAGTTAGCAGTGGACACTAATAGAATATAGCAGCACTTTCTACAGTCAAAATAAAGGCTTTTAAACGAAATACTACATAAACAGAAAATGTTTCAGGAGTAATGTGAATTGGACAGAATTTAACGACACTGGCAGCCAAGATGACATATTTTACTGCCGTTAGCATGTTGCAGTCATTACCATCATTTGAATTATAATATTCAGTGCAATGAACACTTCCCTCCTGGCTGCTAACTGGTAAGGAGACATAAGCAGCTAGTTTTCTCTACTTGACTGACAACACCAGCAGCCCTCCAATTGTCACTGTCTTGACCCGTGAAAAGCACCTTGTCAGGAAGAGAGGCGAGGGACGGTTAAATTAGTCCCAGTGGGATCCATACTGATGTCGTTATTCACCACCTGCCATTGGCCTATTGCCTCTGAAAGCATGACGCTGTTCTAACAGCCTAATTGTGTCCCACTGCCATTACAACACTGTGAAATTAGTGTACATTCAGATCAAATGTCTTTTCAGTCTGAGAAGTACTGACCAACTAGTACACATGAAATAGGGTTTTTAAATTTCATTCAACATTCCATAGAGCAGTTTTTTAAGGTGACACAAATAATACAGCCGAATTGTACTTGTAGAGGATATGTGTAGCTGTGGAACTCCAGTAAGTAGGTTGGCAAAGCTTGTTTATTCACTTCAAACATTGGATGAAGTGATTCTTTTCTCTAATACATATAATGTTGTACTTACTAGTAGCTTACTAATAGCCAGCCACTAAATTAGTCAAATTTAACAACTTAATATTTCACTAGGCACTAGGATTAGGCAATGGTTGTGGTTAGGGTTAAGGCTAGGGTTAGGTCCCTTGAAGTCAACGGTCGCAGCGCTGCCTGGAAGGAGACGATGGGGGCTTAAAACACCATCGAGCCTCAGCATCATCAGTATTAGAGAAAATAACCCCCCCCCCCCCACCTATGGCCATTAGCCACTAGCCAGTGAAAAGGCTTGTAAGAGGATTTTTGAAAATGCTACTTGCTGACTCACTAAGAGGTTATCTGTCATCCTAAAATCCTTCTGATGTAACACTACTTTTTCATTTTTCATCCAAACTGCCTTTTTTTCATTTGAGCTCAGAGTAATACCAACAAAAAAAGAAAAAGAACAGATTCTGCAGAGAGGAGTAAAATAGATACTGCACAAGTCAAATAACATTTCCGTGTAAGGGATAAAAAGAACACAGTCATCCTCCAAATTGAAACATTTTATTTCATACCTGCAAATATCAGACATTGTAGCCATGGCAAAGCTTCACCTTCACTGCTCTACTTGAATTTCATCCTATTTTTAATATAACAGAAGACATATAAGAAGTTTATATTCAGACAGTGCGAGCATGATCATAGGAAACTTGGCCCCTTGGAAATGATTCCACCAACCTATAAAACAATCAAACGAAGGGAGGACAGAGGAATGTGGGTCACGGTGGGCTCGGAGCAAACTAGCAACCGTCCTTCTGATTTCTGTGACACTAATCTTGGTTGACTGGAGCCTCAATGTCGAGCCCAAACCCCCCCCCCCCCACTGCCTGAACTGATAAGGATCAATTCCATTGTGAATCTGCTGTTTGTAAAGGTGTCGGTCGATGAAACAAGTAGGTGAGCAGAGATGAACAAGGATCAGGTTGACAAGTGTCCAGCTGGCTCAAGTGTCAATCCTCACACCCCTTTGGAGAGCTGTGGACTGAAATGTCAACGAGTACTACTTTTTTGATATATATTTGCTTCCTTCCCAATAAAATGAAGGCAAATGGAATGTTGTATGTGGTCTCGCAGCATTGAAAAATGGCATTTTAAAAAGTCAAACGTGTCCCTGTTACCCTACAGTAGATCAGTGTTTCCAGAATCTTTTTAAAGTATTGTACCCCTTCAGCCTTTTATCGTCCAGCTACATACCCCCACCCCCACCCCTGCACTCTTGCATACCCCCTACGTCACTTTGCGTACCCCTGGGGGTACACATACCCCAGTTTGGGAACCAATGCCCTAGTTTTTAAATAAGGGTTTGCGTACCCCTATGGCTACTTTGGATTACTGCACGGGGTACGTGAGATTTAAAAAAATAAAAATAAAAAGTTAATTTAACTCTGCTAACTCTGTCTGTTACTTGGTGCTAAGCAGACAGAGTTCACTGGGTCTATGCCTTCTGTGGCTTAAACAGCGTTGATGAAAGTGGTGGGACTGAGCCAAAACATTAAATTTGCGGGCCATTAATCCAAAAAAACTGAGCTGAAAGACGTTAAAATGCTTTTGAGAGCCGGGAAGAACTGTAGAGTGGGTTAAAATAATAGTTTGGCACTTTGAGTGACCCCCTTTCACATTACATGTAGTTTGATTTATTGTTAGCAAAAAAAATTATTAATGCAGCTTCAAATGTAATTTTTAGTGTGATGAACAACACAGAAAATTCCATTCACCTCCATTGTATTGGTGTGGAGACAGAAATCTCAAGAGATTGATAATCTCAAAACACAGCAGGCTACTCCGTCTGTTCTCACTTCATAGTGTTTCTTTGCTTTTGATAAAGGAACTTTCACAAGATTATAACTGATTCACATAATTCGAAGAGGGTGTGTAGCAGACACAGCGTGATCTGCAAAACATCAAAGTTCAGATAATTTCACACATATTACCGACATGTTTAAAAAAAAACATCCACAGTACGAGACAGGTGGTTGAAAATTACAAAGGGTCACTGTGATGGCAGTATTCACAAAACATACAGAGTATAATGACCATCAATGCCTCTAGCAGCTTATCAAATCAGGTGTGAATATTCCTCTCAGCCCAATTAAAAACACCACCCACATTTATATGATCTGTGTGATCCCTGCAATAACAATTTCTTGCAGTAACAGTGAGATTTCCATATGAACTCTTAATGTAAAAAACAGACACCACTTACATTCGAGACATTTTTGAAATTCTGCCTACGAAAGGACTGCATTTTCTGCCTCAGACCAAACACCAGAACCCTACAATGCATAACTACTTCACAAGAATCCAAGTACACTACTTCACATGAAATGGATTTTCTCATCGTGTACTGAAACAAGACAGTGAAAACAAAACACTTGGATCAGACTGTCAGAATTCAGGAATGTGCAAAAGGTTGTTTTCTTGCTATGCCATGTGAGCAGGGTCTGAAAGGGACAGTCCCACTGTCCTACTTCCATTCTTGAGAATTCCCTCAGTGGTAACATGACCCAAATGCATCGCTGGTGTTTTTGGACTACCAATACCAGAGTCCTCTGTCTGAGGCTCTAAGAAAGCCACCCTTTTCCCATTTGACCTCAGTTGTCCTGACTCTACCTCTCTGGGGTCTGAACAGAGGATGAAGGCTCGTCCGCCGCACCCTCTCGATCCCCGGTTTTCCCGGCATCGACAGGGAGTGAGGTAGAGGTAGAGCAGCACCAGTATGATGCTGACCACACAGGAAGCCAGGGTGGTGAATGCTGTGTTGAAATGCTCGGCGCCGCTTCTGTCTGCCAAGCCGCTGGTGGAGGCCTTGCTTAAGTTTCCGACCACCACACTGACTTCCGGAGACTCGTTGGGGTCATAGTGGCGCCCACGGGCAGCTACGCACCCATACATACCAGAATCTTCCATCAGGGCTCCTTGGATTTCAAGGGTGCCATTGGGTAAAACTGTTAGGTGGGCACTTGGATCATTGGTTGATGAATTCAACACAGTCTTGGGGGTAACCCAGAACCAATCCAACCCCTCCTGGGCAGGAGAGGCAAACCCTGGGCATGGCACTCTTAGCCATTTACCAGGCTCTACTTGGTAAGTCTGTGCCTCAAGGGGAATATCTGAAACTACCTCCTGGCTACATTCAGACCATGGTCCTGAATTGTCTCTACATGGGTATTCACCTCTGAATTCCACCAGGGGGCGATACTGTTTCCACATCCAGTACTCCTGCAAGGCGAGTAAAGCACAGTCACAGACCAAAGGGTTTTCCTGCAAATAAATTCCACTTTGCTGGGTGAGAGATAGCAGGCTCTGGACGGGCACCTTGGTGAGCCTGTTGTAGGACAGATCGAGAAAGGTCAGATTACGAGGCCCTCCAGGTTCCCAATAAAGCCCCAGGGGGAAAGCTGTCAGTCTGTTCCCAGAGAGGTAGAGCCTCTGCAGGCTGTAAAGATTGCTGAAGGCCCCTGGGTTCATCTGGATGATCTGGTTTCCAAACAGCAGCAGCTCTTTCAGTTCCTTCAACCCAGTAAAGATGGATGAATTCAGCACTGTTAGTCGGTTGGAAGAGAGGTCCAGGTGGAGGAGATGTGGCGTCACAGTGAAGGCATTAACCTCAATTTGGCTTATGGAGTTTCGGCTGAGAATCAGTGTAGCAAGCCGGTCGAACGGTCGGGAAATCCAGTTCATGGACAGGTCAGTAAGGGCATTGTGGCTTAGGTCCAACCGTGTGGCATAGCTTGGGAGATCAGAGGGTAGCGCAGACAGATTGCAACCGCTGCAGGAAATTATATCACTGGCACAAAGGCAGTAGGGTGGGCAAGTGGCCACAGAGGGAGGGAAGCCAAGACACAGGGAGAGCAGCAAAGCTGCAAATGCAGGGTTCCAACGACTGCCTCCAACACTGGTCCTGCCTAAAAGCTGTGAGGTGATGGGACGCATCCTGGTGTTCCCTCAGAATGGGGTCTCAGGTTACTGTCTCACTGGGTGTACACATGTCAGGTTTACAAGCCTCTGATAGTGAACTGAAGAGAGATACAGAGAGAGGAAACAAGAGAGAGGGAACATGGAAATTAATCTTTTTCAATTTGCTCAATACTCGATTCTGATTGGTCAATTTGGGCAGACTGGAGGACCATTTTGAAGTCAATAAAAACAGTTTTAAATCAATATTTAGATTTCTTTAGTAAGTAGCCGTGTAACAAGTGCTTCGCATCAGGGTCCTGCATCACCCTGTCGGGGTTCAATTCGCAATAATGACCCGCTCACTCTCCTTTACTTAAAGGTCCTATGGCATGAAAATTTCACTTTATGAGATTTTTAACAATAATGAGTTCCCCCATCCTGCCTATGGTCCCCCAGTGACTAGAAATGGCGATATGTGTAAACCAAGATCTGGGTATCCTGCTCTGCCTTTGCGAAAATGAAAGATCAGATGGGCCGATCTGGAATCTTGGGGGAGGTAACCTTGCTCCTTATGACCTCATAAGGAGCAAGGTTACCTCCCCTTTCTCTGCTTTGCCCGCCCAGAGAATTTGGCCCACCCATGAGAGAGAGACATCATGGCTTGCAACAAGCAGGCGGCAGTTGGTAAAGGCCACACCCCCACCCTCCACCTTGCCCCCCCCCCTCTCCTCCTCAATAGTATTTAAAGCTACAGACACAGAAATGGCACATCCTAAGGAAAGCTCATTGTGGGACTGGCTCTAGTGGCTGTAATTCTGCACCAAGGTTGAATTTCGGGAAAGAGACTTCAGATACAGTATTAGGGGACCACTAAGGCCTATATAAAAGCATCCAAAAAGCAGCATGTCATAGGACCTTTAAACTAGTTTTAGAAATAATCTTGCACTGCTGGCACTAAACAAAGTTCTTACCTGTGAAGGCTCATGCATGCCTCAAATTTCTTGTAGACAGGTGCATAGGAGGAAATGTCCAAAGGCAAGAGAGGAGAGAATTCCTGCATACTGTACTTTTGCTTGCAATAAACTTCATTGTGAAAAAAAATCCGACCTTCATCGGGTAAAGCAATATATGACAATATTGTCATTACGGAAGAGATGATTTTAGATATGGTTTTATCTTTAACTGTGTTGTTCAATGTTTGTATATAAATGTATGTGATTGCTGTCCATTATAGATTGTGGAATGTCCACCTTTGTTGGTGAGAAGTGCATTCTAGTAGACTAAATCTGAGATCTTCAACAAGGGGTCCATGACACTAAGGGGGTCCTTAGAGTTAGTGCAGGGGGGCCGCTAAATTATGTTAAAAAAAAACATTTTCAAAAGTTAAAATATGTCTGAAAATATACATTAACATATTCATAGCAAAGATAAATTGGCCTATCTGTGAAAACACATTTAATTTACACATTGAATATGCTTACTATAGGTAAGGTAGTTATACAGTTAACCTTAAGGATTCACTTTGCATTCCACATGTAGTTTAACATTAAAATAATATTTTGATATCCATTCATTTTCATCCATCTGGCCCAGTTTACTATGCAATATATTTAGTAGGGGCTCCCTACTCCGTCTCTCTTTCAGCGTAGGGGTCCTTGGCCTAAAAAACATTAGAAGACCCCTGGACTAAATGTACATAGACTGTGGTCCCTGATTGGCCTCACCTGAAGAGGTGATAACTATATCTGTCTAGAATGTTCTTTGTTCCTCTGCTTTTACCTGATGAAGGACCAAAACATTGTATTTCTGAATAGAGTATATACATACCTATTTGTTTCTTCTGTAATAATGATATTGTAAAGTAGGATAAGCATTATAGGATAGGAGTGTGGTTCGATTAAATGTTAAAATGGCTTGCCATATTCTTCTGCCTCACACACTTCTTCTCGAACTCATCCTTTTTTTGTTCTTTGATGGCATCTGATTAATTTATCGATGTTTGTGTTTTTATGCTTTTGTATGTTGAATGTTCGAGATGCATTAAGAAAAAGAAAAACAAAAGTGTGCAGGAATTCTCTCTTCTCTTGACTAAACAAAGTTCCAAATGAGCTTAACAGTCACATAAAGTAAAATTAAACAAAGTAAATAAAAAAAAAAAGGCAGCACGATAAACAGTAAGGGCACGCAGAAGGAATATATGAGAGCATAGTAATACAGGTAAGGGAACTCTAAACATAAATTGTAATCCAAATTAAATAATCATCTGCACACAGTAACTGTTAATATGTCTATCTATCACCTGTGTTGCTCCTGCAATATTTATAGTATAATTCAATTACACAACTCTATTATTTCAAATCTCCATATGCAGCTGTTTTCCCTGTCAAACTGTTCTCATAATAATCATCTAAAAAAGGTGCTGCCAAAAGCCCAGCAAATGAATAGTAACAAGCCAAGTCTAGCTGCAACTATTAATAAATCAACAGAACATCAACCGGCAACCGATTTACATAATCGATTAATCATTTCAGTCATTTTTAATTATACCAGTCACAACACCAATCGTTCTGTGGTTGCAGCATCTTCAGACGTGAGGACTTGTTGAAGAGGTCACGTTGGGCTTTAGAATAATTCTGATGAGCATTTTTCACAATTTCCTGACTCTCTGTAGCTCAAACGATCAATTAATTAATCAAGAAAATAATTAGCAAATGAATCCACTGAAAATATGTGTTAGTTACAACCCCAAGTGACTATGTAACTGTGAGAACATAAAAAAAATAAAAAAAAGCAGAAATAGTAGCTAAAAGACAAAAGACTGTTACAGACTGAGTGAGAAATGTAGGAAAGTGGCAGTGGATGAAAGATGAACTCTTCTACAGTATTAGTATTAGCCCACTCTGTCCTTCTCTGTTCTATTCCCACACAGAATCTGGCTCCGAAAGGGAGAGAAGAGCCCGTATTTGACGACTATTGCGGAACCAAAACAAACGCAGCCGACGGCTCACCTTTACGCCCACACTGCTGCCTGCTCAAATCATCTTCTCGTCTGCCTTCACATCCGCACGCGCTCTCCGGACGCGATGCAGGACCGCGTCCCGTATGCCAATCCTAAAAAAAATAAAAAATAAACTAAACCAAAACAAGTCTCCAAAGGCAACTTCGCCCTGCCCTCCGCTAACGATCCAGCCGGAGTGCGAGGAGAAAGTGTTCACCTGTAGGTCGGGTTGCATGCTGCTGTGCACTGCTGTGGGAGGGGTCGCCCTGCCTGAGAGTAAAAACGGAACACATCACCGGGCAATACACCAATAACATGAGAGAGGGGGGGGGGGTGAGAAGAAGGGCAAGTATAGCCAAGAGGAGAGAGGTGCAGCAGCAGCATCAGCACCACTCACTCACATGTTTCTGAGTATTTTGTGAAACCATTTTTAAAATACGTCATTTAGTTATCCTTACAACGGTTTCTTCTGTGAACATTTCTACATATAGCTTCTGTATAAAAGCTATTGAACTATTGAAACCAGATGGCAAGGTCATATAAAAAGGTGTTCATTGCACTTTCACACCTATTAAATATGAAAATCTATTGAAATGCAATAGTAACATCTGTTATTATGTACTTGAATGTGAATAAATGCACACTGTATACCTGCAAATTGACAACAAAGTATTTACGAGGTAGCAGATTAAAGCTGCACTAATCCATATTTTGATATCAACAATGGATCAGATGACTACATGTAATGTGAAAGGGGTCGCTTGCAGTGACACAACCAGAAAAAAAAAAGATCACCTGACTCTGCAGTTCACTTTATTAAAATATCAGTCATTTTGGAGATGTTCCTCCTCCCAAAAACGACCCTATAGGTCGTTTGTACAAGCAGATGGTTACGACCTATTATACGTTAATCGTGGTGGCGACATCTGGTGGCTGCAGTAATTATTACTGGAGTAAAGGAGGAAGTCAGCTGATGTAGTATAAAGAACCCCAATGTTCACACAAACATACTTACTTAAGTTATGTAACGTAGTAACGTGACGTAGTAACGTGACGTAGTAACGTGACGTAGTAACGCGACGTAGTAACGCGACGTAGTAACGCGACGTAGTAACGCGAAGTAGTAACGCAACATAAGGTAGTAACGTGACATAAGGTAGTAACGTAACATAAGGTAGTAACCTAATGTAAGGTAGTAACGTGACATAAGGTAGTAATGTAACATAAGTAGTAACGTAACATAAGGTAGTAACCTGATGTAAGGTAGTATCGTAATGTAAGGTAGTAACGTAACATAAGGTAGTAACGTAACATAAGGTAGTAACGTGATGTAAGGTAGTATCGTAATGTAAGGTAGTATCGTAACATAAGGTAGTAACCTGATGTAAGGTAGTATCGTAATGTAAGGTAGTATCGTAATGTAAGGTAGTATCGTAACATAAGGTAGTATCGTAACATAAGGTAGTAACGTAACATAAGGTAGTAACCTGATGTAAGGTAGTATCGTAATGTAAGGTAGTAACGTAATGTAAGGTAGTAACCTGATGTAAGGTAGTATCGTAATGTAAGGTAGTAACGTAATGTAAGGTAGTAACGTAACGCAGCAACGTCACGCAGCAACGTCACGCAGCAACGTCACGCAGTAACGTAACGTAAGGTAGTAATGTCATGCTCTATGTCACGTACATAAGTACATCACGTACTTACGTATAAAAGTGAAGTTACATAACAAACGTACTAATTTTAACACAAATCACAATCTTTTCCTTAAAAAAAACACTGACTTTCACCCAGGAGACCGCTGGTCGTGTCCAGTGTGAAACCAAAAGTCAACGTTGACTTATTTGAACTTAGGTACATATAAGTTAACTTGTAAGTTATGGGTATACATAGCTTAGTAACATCACGTTCTATGTTACATTCTTACGTATGTAAGTTAAGTTACGCAACAAACGTACTTATTTTAACCCAAACTACCATCTTTTCCTAATCCTAACCAAGTAGTTTCGTTGCCTAAACCTAACCAAACTGCGACCGCTTCACAACATTACCTTCGTGTATGACCTGCTGCCACGAGTAGGGCAGCTAACTTAGGAAACACACAGAAATGAACCGGGAATACATTCTCAAAACAGGTCCTGGAATTCTTAAATTTTACAGAAACATCTGTCCATTCGTGCATACGGT
Organism: Perca fluviatilis; assembly: GCF_010015445.1. Taxonomy (NCBI): domain Eukaryota; kingdom Metazoa; phylum Chordata; class Actinopteri; order Perciformes; family Percidae; genus Perca; species Perca fluviatilis. The sequence goes on along the minus strand of NC_053134.1, from coordinate 21,622,570 downwards.
CCATGTCAATTAAAAGGTTAAGATATTATTCTTGTTACCCCTGCAGAGATTGCCAAATAGAGGCAATGTGGCATGAGGCAAAGGGCAATTTGGTTTAATTAGACATAACACCATTGTAATTAAACATCTGCGACCTTAAACATGTCTTTCTCATTTTCTCTAACAGAGCAACTGCTTCAGCGCTGCTGGGTTGCGCTGCGCTGTTAAAGGTCTTTACAAGACTATGTGCCAGGAAAAAAAAAGGATTGAGTTGTAGAAATAAGTAAACCAACACTGTTGAGCTTACAAACCTGTTTTTACTGTAAAAGAAGAGCAGCATTTAAGGATGTGCTTGTTGAGGCAGAATATTTCAGACGGCGCAAAGCTGTGCAAAGGGTTTACATAATCCCCCTCATTTTCCAACATGGTGTTCATGCGTGTAGGGTTGGAATACAGAACTTAGTCTGCTGCCTTGTTTATTGCCTTAATGTGGCCACATTCGAGCCCAAGTGTTCCTCATTGCTATGACATGAAGCTTTATTTTCAACGTGTTTTACTATATGTGCTTCGGGAGCTGTTTACCACTGTGCGTGGGTTTGTGTGCCAGTTTGCAACTAGCAAGTGGTGTCTTTCATACCAGATGAAAGTATTCTTCAACCTAATCAGTTCGTCAAGGTTGTATGCTGCAAGCTTGAAGCTCCGTCGGCTGTTTTCTCTCCCGATATTGTGGCTCCTCGCACACACGGGCAATTCAATACCTGACAAAAAGAAAGAGAAAAAAAAAAAAATCAATTGAATTCTCATTTCAAAAGATGAGTCAATTCCATTAGCTGAAAGATAAGTGAGTATAAGGCCTTGTTGTTTTACAGTCCAGACTTCAGTCTAATCACAGTGCCCTCGTAATTATGAGCTTTGTGACTGTCAAATGGCTGTACGTTTCCATGGCGCCGATCATCAGAGGGGAGGTCTCCCTTGGGATTTTGCCAGTGTCCATCTTCGCTCCAGGATCAAACAGTCATACGCTCTGTAAATACATTTCAGTCCTTCACCTTGCTAGATTCAGATGGCCTGTAGCTTTTATATTCCTCAGCAACTCCGCATCCACCTGTGCCTGCTGGTCTTACCTGGCAGTTAGATGCATGTAATTGCCTCTATTTCCCATCCCAGGTGTAAAATAGTCACTGATTGCACGGTTAAAAGACGAAAGCCAGCAGGGTTCTGAGTGCTGGCTGAGGACAAGGGTTGTAGAGCACTGGATGGTTATTAGTTGAGCTGGATTTCAACAACCCATCTATCTGTCCATCCGCTGGCTCTAACCACTTATTAGTTTTCAGAGTGATGAGGAGACCATCCTATCATCCCAGCATGCACTGAGGAAAAGTCACGAGAAACATCCTGAACTGTAGAGAGTAGGTTAACAGTTTCAGAGGTATTAGGACAGTTACAGGCAGTGAAATAAAAACTGAAATTGCAGTTCTCTGAAGGTATTCCCCCCCCCCCACATTTAAATCATTCTATCAAAACACTAGCAAGTATTTTGCAATTTTAAGATCTGTTCAATGTTTTGGGAAATGCGGTTATTTGCTTTCTTGCCAAGAGTCTGCCTAGCATCAAAATATGCATCAACAGCCAGAAGATGATTAGCTTAGCCTAGCACAAAGAATGGAAACATTGGGAAACAGCTAGCTTGGCTCTGTCCAAAAGGTAACAATGTCTGCTTTACCTGCCAATACTTCCACTCGATCTTCCGCTCAAAAAATAGAAGGGTTTTATATATACTTTATTTAATCAGGAAATCCAATTTAGATCAAGATCTCATTTGCAAGTGAGACCTGAGTACAAAGTGAAATATCAAACAGAAATACAATTAAATGAAAATAAGAAAATATTTAAATATCAAGACAAGTAAACAGCAGTATGCAGGCATCAATGGAAAAAATTATAATTTTATTTCATACAAATAAGTTAAGAATAAAAAAAAATGTCATTAAAAAACCCATTTATAAAAACAGTAAAAAAGTGAGAAGTGCATTCTAAAATGGCATTGATGCCAATACAAAGGAGCATGACTATGCTATGTAAAACAGTCACAGTTCAAATTAATGAGGTCTCTAATCTAAATTTTGAATCAACCCATTGGTATCAGTGCATCCATTTTGTTTTTAGATTACTCTGTAAATTATTCCAGAGAAATGGGGTGAAATATCTATATCTTTATACCAGTGGCAGACTGATCTCATAAAGTGGCGTATGTATGACACGGCAATTCTTATGCCATTTTGGCGTGTTATCAAGACGCAAAATCGCTTTTTAGCGTGTTTATCAACGCCGTACGGCCGCCATTGACCTATATGACGTGTGACTTTTCGCCGTAGTGAGTAGTATGAAAGGACGTAAGTCCACAGTAGGGGAGGGAGAAAGGTTGGTTGGGGTGGCAGATGGGTAAGACACAGGACTTTCACCCAGGAGAGCTGGGATTGCGTCCGTGTGTGTTGTTTTTCAACATGTGGCGACGCCACGTGGTGTGTATGTTTACATCCGCTGTATACAGCGTAGACATACACGTGGATAGCACAAAATGCGTACAGATAACACGCCGTTTGGCTTTAGGAAAGTGGCGTGTATGTTTACGCAAAGTCATGATGCCATGTTGCCAGTGGAGACTCCAGGAAGCCAGTGCACCCAGACAATAGCCAGGCACGTAACCCCACATCAACTGCAACTTGTTGTTTTTACACTCTGCACTGGATGACTCGCTTCAGAAGGGTTGAAAATCAGCAATTTTCCCTCTTTAGCGTTTAGCTTAGCGCAGCGCCATTGCAACCATGTGAACACTGGCTTGGCCCTCGTCATCCTCCGTGGATCCACCCTCTTGTCCAAGAATTGCCAAACTTGAGGCTTCAAAATGGCAGTCCAAAAACCGATGGGTGACTTCACTGCCGCTGCTATGGTCTGGATACAGATGTATGACCGGGTCAAGCAGCCAACATCTGCTTGTTGCTTGGGTCACTGTAGGATTTAGAGGGAACTTAAAGGTAAGTTAGGTCAGGGTTAGAGAATGGTCTCCCCTGTCATAGGGCCTAGTAGGGCTAAGTGGTAGGTCAAAACACCCTTTAACATTAATACTGGGCTTCCATAGGAATGCTCACCCAACCTTTGGCACATTTAACCATATAGGGATTAGTAGCAGAAAGGAGTGACCATTAAAAAAGACTTTTTTACGATTGGGGTTTAAACAAATGAACAGATAAAATTATGTGGATCTTAAAGCTGTGGTAGGCAGATTATTGTTTGCGTCGTTGGGCAAAAATTCTTCTGAAGCTCCTCTTGAATCTGTTTCCAGAATTTAGCCATGACCAGAGACTGGTCAATCACAGATCATTTCAGAGAGATAGAGAGAGAGAGAGAGTGTTCCTATTGGCTGCACGTAGAGAGTAAAAATCCAATTCATTTTCTCCATCAGGATTTTGATTATTAGCCATTATATCTTTTAACTATGCAGGGTTGACTGACCACGAGCTTGGAGGTAGTGAAAAGAAGGTTTCTGCTCCTGTTGAAGCCACAAGTTTGTATGAAATCAACCTGGTTTTTAAGGAAAACATGTTTTATTTGCAATGTCATGGAGAAGTATTACACTACCCACAATCCTAAGCGTAACAGCGACGTCTCTGAATGGTGGAGCTCGCTGTTATCGTGGAAATGTTTACCGCGCCGGCGAACCCGCTAAGCAGGGAACAGCTACAGTGAACTGCTACCATTGAAGTCTATGATCATTTAGGTACACAGTCTTGCACCTTCGCCTTTTTTGCCGTTTCCAAAATGTTCTTTTGAGCCGAATCCAGTGTTTTATGATCACAATTTATCTTCTAACTGGTTGGCTTGGTTCCAGACTAAAAAAAAATCTCTATATAAGCATTTAATGAAACCTCAAAGGTGCAATTGAATGATGAAAATCACTTCTGGAACCAGAGACAGAGAGAGGGGAGAGGAGAAGCTGCAGGAAGAGGTCTCGCTCTACTTCAAATTCTAGAGTTTTTTACTCATTTTTTTTTGGCTTTCTACCCACTGCAGCTTTAAGCAGACATGTATGGTTAAAAATGAGAAGTTTCAACTTCAAATGAGAAAAACCAATCTCTTTTGAATTCTTATCAATATGACTTTTTTACACCCGTTTAGCCAGCTGCTGCACCACCATGCATGATGTAACACCCCTTACATGTTTCAACTCTTTGTTCACTTTAGCACTCCCAGCCGCAGTGCCTATAGAGACCCTCTATGTTATGCCTGGGTGTTCATACACCAAACGCTCCTGTTTTGCACTAGAAACACTGGTGTTGACCTCCACACATTCTCCCCTGTTCAAAAGCTGCCTACCACCTCCTCCGTGTGTGTGTGTCTGTGTGTGCGTGTGTGAGTGAGTGAGACAATGTGTGGGCTTAAAAAAAAAAAAATGTACGTAGCGCGTTGCAGGACCCTTGTGACATCCAAAACAACTTTGTAGTATTTGAGTGTCCAAACCTGTGAATAATAATAAAAAAGACATCAATTGCACTGCAGCACTGAGGTTTTGGTTTTATCAGTAGCAGTACTAGGATTTATTCATCTTAACCCTGACAATCATTAACCACACAAACCGCAGTGGCATGGAAACCACTATAGCAAGATGGTTTTCATGAGACCTTGGACCCTTTTTAGGTTCAAGGGGAAGTATCATTTGAGCGTGACCTAAAACCAGTGTGTTCAAAATTCAAAATGTATGAGCTTGTGTTGACAGCAGAAGACAGACACACGTCATGTTAAAGCGCTGAGTGACATTTTGTTGCACATTATCAATACATTCTTATGAACAACTTTCAACTCTGGTTTAATTTAAGGGCAACTAGATTTCATTCACTCATGTTATCAATAAGAGACGGGTAAGGGTGATGTGTTCGATTGTAGGAACTCTCTTTTTGTGCCTCGCTGGAAGATATCAAAGTCTTAACTGCTAAAAAATACCAGCTAGGGGATATCACTAAACTGCCTGTGTATCGTCTGATTTATGTTTTAACGTTTCTGTGATTGGATGTAAAACTTCCTGCATCAGATGCAACCAATAACTTGACTCATTTCTAGTTTGAAATGTGTTACTGTTAACCCCCGCCCCGCTTAACACGCACTCCAAAAAAAAAGCCACGGTGCCGCTACAAAATAGGCTCGGAAGGAACTTGTTTTGGTGTAACGTGTACGTTTAAAAGTTGTTTTAGTCGTCAGATTGGACAGATAGTCTAGCTAGCTGTCTGGATTTACCCTGCAGAGATCTGTGGAGCAGTTAACCATAGTCCTCAGAAATCCACCGGAGTTTAGAATGCCAACACAAAGGAAGAGGAAGGTAACCGATAGTTGAATAAAATACAACAGATTTTCAGCGGCAACGGAGCAATCCCAGAAGTGGAACGTCAAGGATATAGACTATTTCTGTGTATACTGTATGTTTCAGTTGTTAAGTCTGGTCTTGGTCTTGACTCGGTCTCGCCCTGCCGTTGTCTTGGTCTTGTCTCGGGCCCTATACGCCTCAAAGTCTCGGTCTTGACTTGATCTCAACCCCTCAATGTCTAAGTCTAGTCTCGGTCTCAACCCCTGAAAGTCTTGGTCTTGTCTCGGTCTCGATACACTCTGGTCTTGGTAATGACTTGGGACTCGGTTTAGGTGGTCTTGACTACAACACTGCAAGCTGGCATTACCATCACTTCAGCTAGTGTTTTTAAATTGTAAAATGTCCCAAATAGCAAGCAACATGTTCCCCCAAGGTTTTATTAGTTTATAAAACTGAACAAAGAGCACCTACGTCAGAAACTAATCCTCAACAGAACACCGAGGAGAAACAGCTGACAGCACCGCACACAGGGTTTGATTGACAGGTGCTCTCTGGACTATTCAGTGCCGACACAGCAGATAGTACCAAAGATAAAACTAAATCAAGTGAACAAGAATCCTGTGGATTATGCTTCACATTTTCACTGTTCAGTTTAAAATTCTCACTACGAGTGATACTTGGATACTGGAATAATACATAAAATGTCCACATCACCAGAGTATACTGCAATGAAAATAACAAAGACTCCTCTGATTCATTAGGCTAATGAAGCGTAAGGAAAGAAATTGGAAGAAGAAGAAGCGCTGCTGCTGCAGTATGTTAATGCATGTGACAGATTTAGCTCTTTGTGATTGCAGCTAACAATGTCGGCTTTTAACTCTCTGTTTGATGTGAGCATGATTTCCTCAGAGAATAATGTACAGCTCTGATCCTCTAGCCGGGCACCAATTTGAAACATGTTTCATCCTGAGCCATGTCTCATTTCAAAAAACTAATTTTCATTCAGCAGCTAAAAAAGTACAGGAGCTGCAATCAGCTCAGGATTGGAAATCCTTTCCAATCTGACTGGATACATATTTCTTTCTAAATATACAAAAGAGAGAAACATCCTTTAATTGGACTGAACCCATTGAAAGTCCCAAAACAACAACATACAAATCGTCAAATAGTGAAAATGATTTAACTATTTAACTATACTGATAGAATTTGCAATCAATCTTGTTCTTTTTTTGTCTTAAGAAGTTAAGACCCGACCTGTAAGACAAGTGGCCATACCTCCACTGAATTTTTTGTAGAGAAACGGCGCTCTCAGGTGGACACATGTGGTATTTCTACTCACTCACCGCTCATTTCAGTGTGTGTAATGGACAAACTGGTCAGACATATCTTCATGTTTGGTGTCTTTTACTCTGAAAAAGTACACATTTTTGGTAGGCTACTCGCACTTTCCAATTCATGCACTCCACTACACTTCTGTCTAGACAGTTTTAGTTACTTTTCAGATCACCATTTTTCATCTACCTTCCTTTCCAGTGAAAAGCATGAATCTCCAAATTTGGTCACTTTGAATTTGAATGTTTGTGGTAAACGTAAGACGTGTTCCTTTATGTGTTGAGAAAACTCGCCTACTTCTTAAGCTAAATAAAATGTTTAAAAATCCTCTTGGATCAGCTGGAAAATGCAGCGCCACAAAGCTGAAAACAGGGCAGTGGACTTTTTATATGGTTCTCACAGGAAAGCGACACTAAGACTAAGAAAGTGGATCACATCCCTCCAGTTCTGAAGTCCTTACACTGGCTTCCTTTAACAATTGACTTTACTTGTCTTACACTGCAGCCTCAACAATTGCTGGTGGTTCAGATATTTCATAATGCCTGAAGCTTTACAGTATTAACATAACTCACATAAGTCACTTGGTTAAAAAAAAATAATGGAACTGTAGATTTTATGTATTTGTCTATTGATTTGGATTAATTATATAACTATAAATCAAGGAACCTCTGTGTGTGTGTGTGTGTGTGTGTGTGTGTGTGTGTGTGTGTGTGTGTGTGTGTGCGTGTGTGTGTGTGTATGTGTGTCTCTGTTGTCTTTCAAATATCTCAAGAATCGTTCATCTGTACTACTTCACACTTGGCTTCCTGAGTACCCAATGAACTTGGCATTTGGAATTTGGAGCACTTTGGACAGGGTTGGATATTGTAGATTGATAAACTGTGAATAAAACTAAACGGCCGCATAATAAAGGTTGAGGGGAAAAAAAAACGCTGCCATAATGCTGACTTCCCTTCGTCACATAAAAGCCGAGCCCAGCAACTTCGCTTTTTTTTGAAGACTAGATATTAAACATAAGCCAGACGCTATATATCATATTGAGTTGCTGACATTGGGGTTGCATATTAAGTGCTTTGGGACCTTATGTAAGTGCTTTTGAGGTCCAATGGTTGTGGAGTAAGCCAAGCAGCAATACAGGAGGCCAAGCAATCAGCCCGTTCCAAACAGCCACATTTTGAACGGGCACTGCTAGTAATGTACAAATTCCAAAAGGCAGCAAATGTTGGAAATCAATTAAAGCTCCAAAAACCAGAAATTCTGTAATATGCAAACAACATGTCTTGCAACAAGTCTAAGTGCTGTTGTGCCAAAAATCAGAGTCCAGTTTTTTTGACAGTGTTTTCCTCGTACTTTGTGCTTGTCTGCCGTTTTTCAGCATGTATGTGATCATCAATTAGATTAGAAGTACTGTCTGACAGATTAGACAGAAGCCTTGAATACTTATCTGACAGCACAATGGTGCATTTTATCGGAGTAGCAGCTCCACCCTTTCATATATGATCGTTACAAATGTCTGTGTCCCATACATTGTTGGATTACAGTAGGTGACGTGGTGATAGACATGACACGGAGATAAGCCCTTGAAAAGTTGCCACGTCATGAGCACTGTTGGCGTGTTACTCAGTCCGTGTTAAGAATCTTTGTTTTGGGCTGCCACATACTGTACCATACAGAGTCTATAGCCACGACGTTCCGCTTCCGGGACTGCTCCAGTTCCACCGATGAAACTCTTTTCGGCCGGATGCCCGTCACCTTCCTCATTCTTTGTGTTGGCGTTCTAAACTCCGGTGGATTTATAAGGACCGTAGTTAACTGCTCCTCAGATCTCTGCAGGGTAAATCCAGACAGCTAGCTAGACTATCTGTCCAATCAGAGTTTTCTGTTGCACGACTAAAACAACTTTTGAACGTACACGTTCCACCAAAACAAGTTCCTTCCCGAGGCTATTTTGCAGAGGCACCGTGGCTCCGTCCGGCGCTTAGCTCCGCCCAAGACGATTGTGATTGGTTTAAAGAAATGCCAATAAAGCAGAACATGTTTTTGTCCCATCCCGGAATGCTGTGTGGACTAGTCAGACCCTCCACCACAGCGCTGTGGAGGAGGGTCTGGCAAGATAGCTTTATATCAGAGTTTTTCAATGCTACATATCTTCATGACATCTTCAAGTGCATGTTTATTACAAATGTTTTAGACCATTTCATGTAAGACTGGTCGGCAGCTAACCAGAGAAATACAATAGGATCTCTTAAAACGACAGCAGGATCAGTCTTGTTATAATCATATTTCCAATCACAGAATCACATTACAGCTGCTCTGCTCTGCTACATGGACCAGGAGGCGGCAAACACTTGAGATTAAAAGCCATTTGGGGGGAAGTCAATGGAAAAAACAAAGTCCCTTTACAGGTTGCTGATCTCAGAGATATCTTCATAAGACGTTGAATGTTGAGGAAAGCTTGACATGTAACTCTTTTAAGTCAGTGTCAAGCATATACATTGTCATATACAAATGTTTAAATCCACATGTTCTACTTTTCCATTATGTTTGTGTAGCTGTATGTTCTGTATGTATAGGTGTGTGTGTGTGTGTGTGTGTGTGTGTGTGTGTGTGTGTGTGTGTGTGTGTGTGTGTGTGTGTGTGTGTGTGTGTGTGTGTGTGTGTGTGTGTGTTTTGAGCCTGCTTGTCAAGATACTGTAAGTGTGTGGCCCTTCATGTTTGGGATCTTTTTTGCTTTTTTCCGACATGTTGACACACGTGTGCTTGCAGTGACAACTGCGGGAGGTAAAAAGGGTTGTGCAAGTCATACATCACGCTATCATCACTGTATGAACATGAAAACAAGCTCAACACACACACACACACACACACACTCCCCTCTTTCAGCCTTTACCCAGCAGCCATTGCAGGGGAAAGGTGTAGCTTGGTGGAGGTTGGAGAGTTCACATTCCAGGTAGAGGACATGGGGAAGTCCTTGAGTGAAACTCCAAGATGCAACAGTGTCAATTGTTCCACCAGCTTTGAGTTTGTGTTTTATTAACTCCATTATGCTTTCTAACCAGTGATGGAATATGGAGTATTATCAGGAAAATGTAGGCTACTTAAAGTATTAAAAGTAAAAGTACTCAATTAGGGAAAATCCTTACATATTTAGAAACTGGAAACAAAAAAGTTAAAAACATTTAAAAAAAGGGTTGAAAGCATCAAAAGAGCATCAAAAAAGCTACTTTGTGTGCAAAAATCTTAACTTGTGAAGTAACTAGTAACTAAAGCTGTCAGATTAATGTAGTGGAGTAAAAAGTACCATATTTCTCACTGAAATGTAGCAAAGCAGAAGTAGAAAGTGTCATGAAAAGAAGAGACTCCAGTAAAGTAACTTAAATGGGTACTCAAGGACAGTGCTGGAGTAAATGTACTTGTAGTTACATTCCACCAGTTTCCAACATGCAAAACTGCTCCTTTTTAGAGCCGCTGATTTTGTTTTTACACCAATTTCCTGCTAAGTCACCCCCACTCTGTGGCAGGTCAGAGGGTCAAATCCAAAAATATAATGTTGACAGGAAGGTGGCGGGGCCCATGCAGGTGGCAGGCGTTCAAACAAAGCGGTGAGCTCGCGCTCGACAGATCCTCCCTCGGCCGTTTAGAAGCGTGTCATCTGCAGCTCCGGAAACAATAAGATTCTCCCACAGGGACCGAACCCCCCTTTCAACCTTCCAGACAAAAGCCCAAGGAGAAGAAGGGGGGAAAAAAAAGATTCCCCTTGATAAGGCACGGCCCGCTTAAAAGCTCCCTGAGGCCCTTTCCATTTGTTCAGCTGTCCGAAAAGTTCAGGGCTTGGGCCCGCCCGCACCGCCCGCCCACCAACCCACACACCCACCTACACGCATGGGTGGTAGCATCTCATCCTCCTGAGCTGCAGCTCTGTGTGTGGAATTAGAGCAACTCAATTTGTGAAAACAACTGGCGCATGACGTCCTGTCAGACAAATCCCTGTTTGTGCGAACATCCTCACGAGGGGACAGCGTCTCATCATGAGTTTGGACACAGCAGGGACAAAACAAGACAGGGAAGGACACTGGCATTTGCTGAGGTGCTCCGAGACATTAAAAGGTCTATGTAAATATCTAAATATATTTTTTCCTCGATCACATGTTCCCTTTGAGCGAACGGATCAGACATGAACACACAACTTTCTGCCACAAACAGTTTGGGTTATTTCACAGAGATTTCTGTACTTGCATTTGCGCTGTGGTCTTGCCACTGGTTTAAAATGGCTGAATTCGTAAAGAACGTGAGGTCACATCCTTTGAAGACTTGAACTCCGATCAAACTGTAAAACTTAGCAGCCCCGATCAAAGATAAATCAAGACTATTTCCGCATTGTCTATTTCTCGCCTCAAACATATTCTACACATATTCCAATTACCATTTAGCAGTAAAATGAGAAAGCTTGCTCCCACCTGTGGGGGCGGTGCTTGGTTTTGGCTCGACTTGGTCACAAACTTTTTAAAGCTAAACAGTTCACTAAAATCATCATCAAAAATCACTGACACTGTGTTGGAGACTTCTCAGCTCTGATTGGGTGTTTTCCTTCTGGCGTGGTGGAAACTTGCAGTTCAGTAGGTCTACTGAACCTTTTTATGGGCCATAAAACGAGTTTAAGTAATATAATAATAGTTGCTGCGGGCCGAAAGTAGTTGAGCATGTACAGCTAAAGAGCCAGATATTTCCCTCAGGAGTCGGTAGAGACCAAAGCGAAGCAAAAAGGACAGTAAATATTAAGACTTATATGCTACATTCTCAGATGGCCATTCATTTGGATGAACAATGCTAATGTTGCTCTGTATGATATGTAAGTAGGCAAATGTTTGCTAGCAAGTCAACCACTCTTAGATAAGGCTAACAGCCCTATTTGATTTGGCAGCACTCCACTCTCGTGACGTTGGCTGTATTGTGACAGCTTATCTAGAGCCACTGTGGCCTTGACTGCCCACTCCCCAAAAGAGATTTGACACATTTTTGTATCTCCTTTCAAAGCATTGTCCTTTTCACCACAGACTGCAAAATGTTAAGAGTTGATATTGCCAAAACTCTGTTTAGATGGAATAATGTTATATAATATCCTTCTCCATTTTCCTGCAGAAGTGTCTTTGAGCATGACATTGACATTGACATTCCCCTGTGGCTGCAGGAGGGCAGTAGACACAAAAAGGGACAAATATGATGAATGTATCCAGTGAAGGTAAATAACCTTTGTTGGTCACATGGGGAGAAAGATAGCTGATGATGGCTATTTTGGGGTTTCAAAGAGAGAGGTCTGCTTGTTGGGTTTTGTGAGAGGGTTATATTGCAAGGTTTGAGTGCCTCCACATATAATTTATTTTTATATAGTAGGCTAAGGGTTATTTTTAGATAACAGATGGTGAACTCTAATGGTTATGTTATAGCAGATTAGATGCTAAAAGATAGAAAGGGTTATGTGTACAGTAGGTATTTGAGACTGGAAGTATGGAACTAATTCACAGATGGTTTGGATTTTACAGTAGGCTATAGTTTTAAGTTAGAGTAAAAAGTTTAGGATGGTCACTGATATGTTAGATACATGATACAAGTTACTTCTGAGGCTCTCCTCCAGCTGCACTGATATCTAAAGAAAATGGAAAAAATAAAACAGTCATGACACATTATCACCTGGAAAGGAGGCCAAACTGACCCCAAGCTCAGGATTAAGAAAAGAGAATAGTTTATATGCTTTTTTTCCCGTGGATTACAAATGTAGTTTTAATTAGTCTCTCATTTACAGGAGCAGTAGGTAGCCGTTTTCAGCAACAACAAAAAATTCACTGTATGCTACATGCCCCAGCAACAGACAGATAGTTAGCAACTAGCTAGTGAACACAAAGGAGCATTTAGCTGCTAAAAAAACCCAGATAATTGGTGGAGAGGAACGCAGAGCTAAAAGGAGAGTAAATTAGCTCATTGCTTTGACTTTATGGCTCACACATTTACTGTTTTGTTTAGTCTCGTTTCCAGCAGCAGCAGGTAGCTGTTTTCAGCAAAAAAAAAGATTGTTAATTGACTGTTTGCTACATGCGGGGCACCAAACATTAAACTTACAGATTTTGTAGCTATTGAAGAAGGTTACATCTGGCTAATGTTAGCTAAAGACTGGTGTTAGCTGAAGGAGATCAAGCTAATGTTAGCTAGTAAAGACTGATGTACTTCAGCTAACTAGCTGAAGAAGATGTAGCTAATGACCCAGCAATTTTCTCAGGAGTTGTTGGAGACCAAACTGGGCTAAAGAGAGAAGGAATATTGGATTTAGGTGGCTAGTAACAAGATTTGAAATGAATGCTAATGATGCTCTGTTTGCTAACAGGTTTGTTGTGTTTAGCTAGTTTTGCCAAGTAGCCAAAATAGAATGAACTAATGTGAGTTTAAAATGACTAAACGACTTTATGTTACAACTAATAAATTAAACTTCATTAAAGGATTTCATGAATGCAGTGTTTCCTCTAGGATTTTTTTTGGCAGTGGGGGCAGATCTGTCGGACCCCCACCCCCCCGCCGGCAAATGATTTACGTATTAAACAGAACTGACACTTCGCTGCTTTTGAGGAACTGTAGGTCTACAAAATGAATTTTACAAGAAATTCTTCATAGGGAAACCGAAACCCAAAGTAGGCTGAAACCATTCATAATGAAACTAATTGCATATTTGCCTCAGTGGCAAAGTTGGCAGCCTTGCAGTGTGTATTTGATTTTTCTTGGCTTTTGGAAAAAAAACTCCAAGGCTGGGTTACACTAGAACGGCCAGGACGGTCATTTTGACCGTTTTCGAAATTTATATGTGTAATACTGTAACTTTGCTAAATAAAAAAATACAATCTTGCTGGTACCTGACTTTTCCTAAAAGAGTCTTTATTTTCATTTAAAATAGTTTTTATATACTGTACATTACACAAAAGGCAAAGAAAATACAATCACTTTGACCTATTTTGGCCATACTGTCATATTGACCGCTCAGATTTTCGCGGTTTTGTTTTTAATCTTTTGCGTGGTTGAAGATGCATCTTGGTTGCTTAGTAATAATCATACTCTCTGTCAGAGAAACGTAACTAGCGGTCTCGAGTAACAAGTGTGGGCAATGCATCACCGATGGGCCGAAGGCAAAGCCAGAGTCGGTAACATAGGCTACAGCGTGGATGGTTCTGAATCAGAAGAAAAGCACCGGGCGATCGCTCTGTGAAAGGCGCAGTACACGTAGACGGTAGCTGTCTACGTGTTCATATAACTTTATACATGCTACAACTGGCTGGAATCATTGCACACATCCTCTCCAAGGCGTGCACCAGCTGTAAAATGTCCCGGAGGAAGTTCATGCAGCAACTGGCAGAGGAGCTGAGAGCGGAGGAAAAAAGGGCAGCGGCGCACGGTCCGAGCTGCGCTGCGCACCGCAGCAGACACCAAATCGGAGGCATTGCCTGCCAGGTTAGGTTACGTTATAAATGTTCAAATAACTTTTACTTTTAATTGTTATTTGGCTGTGAATTATGTTGAATGAATTTCCCCCAATATGTTTCATGAATGTAAGAAATAATCACGGTTTAGCCTACTAGGCCATGATATGATATCAAGGGCGTTGTATTGAATCAACAGCCACGTGCAATTTAGCTAGCAGGTGAAGGTGAAACTAAAAATGTGCGAGAACTATAGACTAATACAGGCTTAAATGAACTGACAATATAAGTTATACGACTTACAGATGTCAAGAATGCACACATGCCATCTCAACCGGTCCTCCGGACAGCCTGTCTCTTTTTTCTTTCTCCCTTTTCTCCGAGTGGCGCGCGTGCCCACTCGCGTTGTGAAGCGCGTGTCTGCGCTATTCTCCGTCGACTCGCTCTTTACAATCACTGCTGATTGACGGCTTTTTGTATATATATATATATATATTTCTGATACCGTGGCGGGAGAAATCTAACCGTGGCGGACCGCCACTTGCCAATCAACATAGAGGAAACACTGGAATGCATCAAACAAATACAAAGTCCTTCCATTTATCTTTTGGATTAATGAGGATAACCCAAGCTGTGCAGTAACTGACAAACTGCACGTGCAGCCCTGTTTTCCCCAAAGCTATTTGGGACATGTGCGCGTCATGGCGGTGGTCCCTCCAACCCAGCCGACCGTTTGGCCTGTTTGGGTTTGTTTCGGCTGGACCCCGACAGCAGGGGACAAGCCGGGGGCTCCTTTCATGAATGCGCATGTGAATGTCAACAGCAGTCCTGAGCCACCCCAAAAACCTGCCCCCAGACCCATTAGCAAGCAGGGGCCAGAAAAATAGACGCCGGAAAAACACATTGCATAAGACCTTATGCAACACGCCACAGAAATTAATAGCTGAAGCAGAGAAGCGGAAGAATCGGGAAATTATGGAGAGGCCTTGAACTATTGTGTTGTCGTCCTGGCATGAGGGGCACACAGGAGTTCTCAGAGGATTCACAAACAGGAACGATATGACTTGCTTGTCACGGCTATAGTCACTGAGAGGGACAGTTTCAAAAAGCTGCAACAAGTGTTACCTTTTTGTATTTTGTATTTATTTGTTTATTTCAAGCATGTGAAATTCAACATAAAAAGACAACAGCAGGTGTTGAAAACATAGCCAACAAAATAGAAAAAAAGAAGAAATAGATAACTCATTTCATTAGCGATTTCCTTGATTTACATGCACGAAAAGGAGTAGGAAGAAGTATAAACTTATTTAAGCTTACCCCTTAATAATTAAATCATCATTTACTAACGCTTAATATAAGTATAGAGTTTGACAGACGTGGCACTTAACCACACCCATAGTTACCTAATTACAGTTAAATACAGTACATAGTTGACATAGTTTCTTGAAAGGCAAACACAATGTTCTTTTAACTCCCTCTAAAGTCTAAACTGTCACATTTTTCGGTAAAGGGGTTAAGATAACACAACAGCAACATTTACTTTCACATCTGCAATCGTTTGTGTACATTGGTTACAATCTGATTCTGGAAATAAAGTAAAGATGAAAGTGAATTGACTCAGACAAAACATATTAAACATGTATATGAAATGAACAGTAAATACTTCTACAGAAACAAATACATACAAAATAGCTGAATATAAAACAAAGGAACCATTAAGAAATATATTTTTCCTGTAATTCTCTAAACTGTCACTCTTGTTTCTCCACACCTATTTGAGCTGTATCTGGGGCAAAATATGTCATAATCTGTGTAAAGTATTAGCAAACATTCTTTAACCTAAGTAAAGATAAGAAGAGACCTGTCAGTTTCCTCCTCCTGGTTGTTTACTGTGTGAAAGGGCAAAAACCTTTTTGCAGTGATATCTCAGTGCTGATAATGAAGCTGCAGGTTCATTTCCATGTGATGCAGCACATGCATGCTCATGTGCAATAAGTTGCAATATTATTTTTGACTCCTTATGCCAACTCCTGGAAGTAAGGCTGCTGCCGGGGCAAACTAAAAAAAGGGAATGTCAACACAAGGATTTCAATTAAAAGCTATAGAAAACCCTTCTTTCCCTTCCTTTTATTTGACAATCACAGTCAAAGAGTTTGGACAGGGCAGATTGGTAAGGAACAGAGAAGTGAAACAGGGTATAAGGGTCATACAGTAATGAGCTGACAAACTCCCGACACACATTGCTAGTAAATAAAAGTTTGGAACTTAGAGCAACTTGATGTGATATGAAGCTCAGCTTATTCCCTAAATTAGGTAGAGTATGTATTGGAAGAGCAAGATGGTGTCTTTGTAAAATGGTGACTCTGCTCTCTGAGTCCGAATCAGTTTGAAACATTTCAGAGCAAAGTTACTGACATGAAACAGACACAAGAAGCAACGGTTTCTTTTTTCTTCTTTTTAGATTCAACTTTATTGTCATTTAGCAGAGTGCAGGTACAGAGCCAATGAAACACAGTTGACATCCAACCAGAAGTGCAAAACAAGCATTAAATACCAAAGTGCAGTATTCTTTGCAGTTATCTAGACCAGTGGTTCCTAACCTGGGGTCCGGGCACCCCTCAGGGGGGCGGCAAAGATCACAGGGGGGTGCGCGTCTTTATCTGGTTTGAGGTAAAAAAAATATATATTTGCACATGTTAAACAAATTATGATAACACACTAGAATATATAACGTGTACAAGTCTGTATAAAAACTAGATATTTTTGTTCTCGCTTAAAATTGTAGGCAGGCTACTTAGTAGGCCAAACCTCCAGGACCTCTTAACCTGGGACCCTTGCTGTCATCAGGTCAGCTGCTAGCTGCTATCATCCTCGTCTTTCCTGCCGCCACGGCATCACTATTTTATGAATGAAACATGGCGGAGGGGCGGGGGGTGTGCTCAGCTTTTCTTAGACATAAGTAGGGGGGGGGGGCAAGAAAAAAAGGTTGGGAACCACTGATCTAGACGATAGAGATTAATTATATATTAACAGTGTATAGTGAGATAAATACAGGTTTTCCAGATTACATGTCTACAGTGACATACCATAATATAGAGGGTTTATGTACAGAGATATCCCTAGTATAGATACTAGGGTTAAAAAAGACTTCTGTAGAAGTTGAAGTATCAACTCAAGCTTTTTACTCAAGTCAAAGTGTAAAAGTACTGGTTTCAAAACTACTTAAAGTATAAAAGTAAAAGTAATGTAAGGGGGAAAAAATGCCATTAAGGACAAAAGCTTAGGCCGCCCCACAGGGGCCTATAGTGCACTACCCCCACCTCCACAAAAAAACATTTTTTAAATGCCATCATGACTATAAGGTTATATTAAAATGTTAATGTTGAAAAATGTGGGATGCACCTGATTCAGCCGCATTCATGCCCATTGAAAATGAACACATTTTAGTACAACGCAAATACATTAAAGAACCATATATGTACTACTGAACATTAACGTGTTTCATGGAGCGGAAGATATGATGACTAGTTGCCTATAAATATTGTAATGGTGCAAAAAGTCAGAGGCATATTACCAATAGCCTTTATTGGAATGTAAATGTCCATCCAAGCTTAGCTGCAGGAATCTGTGAGGGCAACGGATGTAAGATAACCAAACTGGACAACAAAATTGCCGCTGCTTGGTCTGGACATTTCGCTTGAGTTCTCTTTGAGTCTCTGCCACGGACATCTTGGTACTAGGCCACATACGTCTGCTATTTCCTTGCTGGAGCGTGACGTAATTTGTGTCATGTGCAGGTGCGATGGATCGCATACAAACCAATAGGGTGTCGGAATGGTATATGTTTATACTTCTCATCCCTCCACAATCAAATTCACTCTATCTGGATGCCACAATTTACAGTATCTCACAAAAGTGAGTACACCCCTCACATTTTAGTAAATATTTCATTAAATCTTTTAATGGGACAAAACTGAAGAAATGACACTTTGCTACAATGTAAAGTATTACGTGTACAGCTTGTATTTTTATTTTTAAAGGCCAGTTATTTCATGGATCCAGGATACTATGTATCCTGATAAAGTTCCCTTGGCCTTTGGAATTAAAATAGCCCCACATCATCACATACCCTTCACCATACCTAGAGATTGGCATGGTTTTATGTCAGTTAGCCTAATAGCTGGTTTGATTTGCATTGAGAGATGATTTTATGGAAAGTACCCCATGCCAATCTCTAGGTATGGTGAAGGGTATGTGATGATGAAAAGTTGAAAGAAAGGCAGCTTGCTGTGCTTTGCAATTGTACACTTGGAAATAACTGTTCAACAGACTAACATACAGTAGAAGCTCTGATTAGCTAATACATTATTTATGCACAGCACAGTCTCCTCTAGATCACCGTTAAGGAGTCAGCAATGCATGCTGGGAAATCGGTGACTCTTTTTGACTCCATGTCCACTCTTTATGAATTGACTTTTGTTGTTGCGACATGTCAGGTTTATTAAGCGTTCTTATTGAAAGGCTTCAACCTTTCCAGTTCAGTTATTGGTGTTGGAGACGTGAGGCTATTCTTAGACTTACAGTCTTTGCTCTCATGGTCAAAATAACACCCATCTGGATAAACATCCACTTGTAAGAGGTTAAGAGGTCTGTGCTCTCTCTCTCTTCTACAGATGAGCTTTTTTTTTTTTTTTTATTACTCCGAGTCGAGCGGACAGATGTTGGATTTAAACAAAACACATACATGTACACTGGATCTGAGTGTTCACCCTCCAGGGCTGTTTGTCCGTCAGACTTTCAACCACAGCACAAACACAGATGGGCTTGTTATCAGTGGTGGAATGTAACCAAGTACATTTACTAAAGTACTTTAGTAAAGTACAAATGTTGAGTCTTTTCTTTTCATGCCACTTTCTACTTCTACTGCGATACATTTCAGAGATGAAATATTGTGCTTTTTACTTCACTATATTCATCTGACAGCTTTAGTTACTTTACAGGTTAAGATGTTGGCACACAAAAACACACGTAGTTTATAAGTTGTTTTACTGTGAATTACCTGCAGCTGAAATGATTAGACCATTAAACACAGAATTTGTTTTTTTACACTTTCTTTGACGCTTTTAATGCTTTTTTTGGACACATTTAGCGCTTTTATTTGTTTCCGGTTTCTAAACTGTGAGGATTTTTCTGCACTGAGTGCTTTTATTTCCAATACTTTAAAGTAAATTTCCTTGATGATACTTGCATATTTTTACTTAAGTATCATTTTCAATGCTGGGCTTTTACTTTTACAGTGTGGTATTAGTACTTTTACTCACGTAAAAGGATCTGAATAGTTCTTCCAACGCGGTTTATTATCGAGGAAACAGCGGGGGATTGCACCACGCGTTTCTCTCTGACCATGAGCAAGGCACTGCCACGCTGAGAGCTTCAATTTTCCTACATTTCAGTTTTTTTTAGAAAGTCTGCGTTCGTTCAAACAAGAGCAGACATTTGCTCTGCACATTTGTGTCATTTGTCATCCGGTTACATAACGAGAGCTTTTGTTCGACTGGTTTGCTCAATGGGAGTTTCCCCGCAGTAACAGGTAGCCTGTGTTCCAGCCTGGAGTTTATGTAAGCTTTATTTGTCACCGTTATGCTCGAGTCCAAACCATCAAGTTCAACAGTGTTTGAAAAGAGCGGACAGGGACGGCTGATGTGGGTTCAGACCAAATTTAATCTGGGGAAACACCAGCAGCTACTGGGCAGAGTTATGTTTTTGTTTTTGGTCTTTGTTGGCCTATATTCGATAGGACAGCTGAAGACAGGTAAGGGGGGGAGAAAGTTGGCAACGACAAAGGGCAAAGGGCAGCAAAGGGCCGCGGGTCAGAATCGAACCCTGGTCCGCTGCGGTAAGGACTGAGCCTCAGTACATGGGGCACATGCTCTATACCCAGGGTTTCTACAGCTTTCACTGAGTCACATTTAAAGTGTTCATATTATGCTTGTTGGCATTTCCCCTTTCCTTTATTGTGTTATATATATATATATATATATATATATATATATATATATATATATATATATATATACAGTACAGGCCAAAAGTTTGGACACACCTTCTCATTCAATGTGTTTCCTTTTTATTTTCATGACTATTTACATTGTAGATTCTCACTGAAGGCATCAAAACTATGAATGAACACATATGGAATTATGTACTTAACAAAAAAGTGTGAAATAACTGAAAACATGTCTTATATTTTAGATTCTTCAAAGTAGCCAGCCTTTGCTTTTTTATTAATAAGGGAAAACATTCCACTAATTAATCCTGACAAAGCACACCTGTGAAGTGAAAACCATTTCAGGTGACTACCTCATGAAGCTCATTGAGAGAACACCAAGGGTTTGCAGAGTTATCAAAAAAAGCAAAGGGTGGCTACTTTGAGGAATCTAAAATATAAGACATGTTTTCAGTTATTTCACACTTTTTTGTTAAGTACATAATTCCATATGTGTTCATTCAAAGTTTTGATGCCTTCAGTGAGAATCTACAATGTAAATAGTCATGAAAATAAAGAAACACATTGAATGAGAAGGTGTGTCCAAACTTTTGGCCTGTACTGTATATATCTTTTTTGTGCATGTTATAGGTTTACTAAGTGAAAAAGCCCAAAGTCCCCCCGAAAGGGACTTACCATCTCCAACAGAAAACACTGTTCACAAACTGCTCCAAACAGCTCTATTGTAGTCCAGCCTTTACGTGACGAACGTGCGTCACTTTGTAACACACGTTATAATGCTCGCCTAGCTGCTGGCGTGGCACTCCCTCATACTCTGCTTCTGACTGGCTAGTAGTCCTTACCTAGGGGCTGCGCACAAAGATGGAACAGAAGTGAGATGTCTCACTCTGTAGCTAAACCAGAGAGCTCAACACACAGGGTGAAAAGAGGAGTTGCAGCAATGTGCAGTACAACAAAAATGTGGTGTTTTTTGAAAATGAAACCATGTAAACCTATTCTGATATAACCTCTAAATACAATTATGAACCTGAAAATGAGCATAATATGAGCACTTTAAGACTTTTTCATGCCATTATGAATGGAATTTAAGACCTATATCACGGCATCAAAAAAATATATAAACTTATTTAATCCTACCCCTTAATAATTAAATCATCATTTACCAACACTTAATATAAGTATTTTGTATGTATGTAATTTGACATACGTGGCACTTACCACACCCTTAGTTACCTAATTGCAGTTAAATACAGCACATAGTTGACATAGTTTCTTGAAAGGCAAACACAATGTTCTTTTAACTCCCTCTAAAGTCTAAACTTTCACTTTTTCCAGGTAAAGGGGTTAAGATAACACAACAGCAACATTTACTTTCACATCTGCAATCGTTTGTGTACATTGGTTACAATCTTCAGAATTGGATACAGGTCATGTAAACAGCATACCATCCGTTTGGATATTCCGATTAAGGCCTTTTTCCCCAATATAACATTTTCCGATTAAGACATGGGATATGCTGGTATAAATCGCGTTTTAGAGCATTCTTTGGACATGTATACAGCGCATTTGGAATATCAGAGTTTTTACCACAGTTTACGGCCTGTTTACGGCTTACGGTCAACTCTGCGCGTCAATATGGTTGTTGTATAGTGTACAAACCAACAGTTTGTAGGGCTGCGGTAGAGATGAATTTTAAACATTATGAAAAGACTTGGATATCAACAGGTTTTTGCATATGTGCAAACATTGCAAAGCTGACATTTTCAAGAAGGTGGTTGAAGGAATGAAAACAGCAATAAACAGCTTAGTCGGTATTAAGGATGTAACGGTATGAAAATGTAACCTCAGTTACAGTGACCAAAATGATCACGGTTTTCGGTATTATCGCGGCATTTTTAAAAGTGTGTTCAATATGTTCAGAAAGCACTGATAGGCCTACACAAGCTGAAATAGTTTCAAAAAGTTTAAGTGTTTATTATATTACAAAAATATAGGCAAAACCGTATCAAAAGTGCAACTTTTAACATCAAAGGAACAAGGGTTCAGCATGTAAACAGCTTATTTGTCAGGAACATTTCCAGTAGTCCAGGTTTAAATTATACAAATCCAATCATTCAAGCTATTACAGAACAATAGGTAAACAAATCAAAGAAATGCCACTAATTATAGACTTGTTTTCTTCATCATCAAAATTAAAATGTAAAACCGTACACATGAACACTTTAAAGTAAACCTTAAATAAACAAGACAAAAAGTGAAGCTGGTAATCCACTGTGATAATGATGATATTTTAAATAAAAACGGTAATTGCTATCGTCAACATTTTTATCGTGGTTTACCTTTACACCGGTAATCGTCACATCCCTAGTCGGTATATTGTCTTTTTTCAGAAAACAAGGGCAAAAAAAAAACGGAATATTGTGTGCACGTTGACATGCCATTTGATCGTTAATGTTATTAGACACACATGGGATTTTGCTGCCCCTTAAGTAACACCAGGACACCTCTAAGTCAACCTGCAATAGGCTTTTTTTTTCTTCTCCACATTAGACATTTTGACATGACATAGAAGGAAAAGCACACGTGTAAAAAAAAAAAAAATGAAACGAATGATGGCTGCATTCCATTTAGCTGCCTTGATTTCAGGGTCCAGAGGTACCGTGCGTGCTGGCTCACTGCCACTCTCACAGAGCATCCGTTAGTGGTATTGGTAACACCTGCGCTGTTCCTTTTATGGCAAGTCAACATTTCTGCTGTTAGTTAGCTCTGCAATGCAAAAAAACTAAAAAATAAACACTTCTCACTGAGAAATACTTTTTCATGTTCAAATCAATTCCTTTGGTATTTGGCTATAAAAGGTTCAACCACGGATGTATTTTATTAACTGGATCCCGGATCCCAAAATGGTGCCTATTCAGTTCAATGGCATTACTCACCTGGCGCATATGCCAAAAAAGTTTTTTACTGCAGCGATATGCGACCCACTGAATATGCGCAGTAGTGTTTCTCCCGCCTGCCGCTGATTCAGATATTCACTCACATTCGTACATGTCGTACATCATTCCATTTCGTTTTTGTTTTTTTTATCTGATATTGAGGTCCACTACTGTCAAATTCATTGAATGGGTCACTAAAGCCATGAACTTCCGTGCCAGCCTTTAGGTCACAGTTAAAGTTTCATCTTAAACCTTATGGCAGGATATCACTGTTGGTTTAATTATTGACTAACTCTATGGTTTGTTTTTCTGTTTGCCTTGTCTTTTTGCTTGCTTTATTTTTTTTGATATGTATATATTTTGCACGTGTTATACGTTTCACTGTTTGCTTGTTGTATTTCTAGTATTTTTTTGTAGAGTATAATTTTTTTTATATTTGTATTAGGGGAGGACTCTGAATAAGCCTTATAGGCTTTCCATTCCTGCACTGAATTATTATTTTTTATTTTTTGGGGTTTTAAATCCATTGTATTTACTTTTAAATCTTCGTTCGTGCAAAAAAAAAACTAAAGTAAAGTAAACTAAACTTAGGAGAGAGGGTTGCATTGTGAGGTTCCACCATGTCATCAGCAGCTTTAAGTTTCTCACCTCTCACCACAAGTGAATGGCATTTTCTATTTCGGCTAACTGGGTCACTCGGCTTTGTGAGCCACGATTCGCACGCTTTGGACGTGCAGTCCAGTATCTGAGCCTGCAATCCTCAGTCTCAGGTACAGTATGTAGCTACTGGATCAGCAGCTATCGTGGAATTAGTTCAACTGTAATTAGATAGATAGATAGATAGATACTTCTTCTGGTGAACTTAAATGCTCTCGAGTCGCTTTCTTCCCTGGAACTAAACCTGACGTCTCACAGTATTTAATCATTATCAGCTGAAGGACGCCTGCTCTCATGTGAGATGATTTACTGAGTCTTTTTGTACTGTGATTTAGAACATGAGACAACTCATGTCACAAATTCTAGCAGCGCCAACGCAGTGAGAATCCCCGCCCCCCCCGACACAGGCATGGGTGTATTGTAAAGACTCATCAAAGGGTGATAATGGGGCATTCTGGCGCTGCAACTCAGTGGCAGCTTTTCATCTTTCTATGTTCAAGCATATTCTTTTGTCTTTCGCATGAGTGTTAGGACCCTGGCTCAAAGGAAGCTACAGGAAGGATGAAATGTAGATGGATAAACTATGTTCTAAGCTTATTAAGTAAATGAAAGAGAACAAAGAGTGACCAAAGTGGTGTTGAGAGACTCCGCTCCAGCAGTCTGCAGGGTGAGAGAGCGAAGGAGGAAGGGCCTTTTGTAGATGGACCAGGTGCCACTGATTGGACAAGAGGAGTTGGTTAATTAGGAGCTTCCTGAAACAAGGAATGGCAGCCAGGTACACACAGAACACTACATTGGTCGTCATGAAAATCAGGAAATACAATCCAGCGATCTTAAGAACCGCACAGTTGATGATTGTCTTTGCATCCCTGCATGCTTTATGTGCACTTACACTTTGGTGAACACTTCTTAAAATGTTAAGGTATAAAGGTAAAAAGAAAATGACTGCATTCTACTGTTGTTAGGTTGGCCAAGCGGTCTGAAGCGCACTCAAGGTTTGACTCCTTCCTGACTTAAGGGACTTCTAGTCTCCAAATGGAGGTGTGGGTTCAAATCCTGCTCTTGACACAGCTTTACTGCATTTCATTTTTCTGAGTACCTGTACATCTATAAATGATGAGAATAATGTTGAATCTGATACAGAAAGAACATTTTGCTCCAGCGCAGCTGCATGAATATAATCTAACCATCTCAATGTCAACTGTTGGCTTCAAAAGGAAACATACATAATCATACCACTGACAGCTCACTTAACCCCACCCCCAAACAGTGATTGTCCAATCATAGCTTAGTAAAAATTGAAATACAGTAGTGGTAGGAAGTGGATTTGAACCCACACCTCCATTTGGAGACCAGAAGTCTGGCACCTTAGACCGCTCGGCCATCCTGACCACTGCTTTAATAGGATGGACTGCTATGATTTTTTACCTTCTATGTTAATATTTAAGAAATATTTACCAAAGTTTCAGTGCACATAAAACATGCAGGGATGCAAAGACAGTCATAATCTGTGTGGTTCTAAAGATGGCTGGATGATATTTCCTGATTGTTAGGACCAGTTTAGTAAAATTTGCACTGAGGCTAAAGCTACGTTTAACAGCGGGACAACAAAATGCAGTAAAGCTGTGTCAGGGGGGATTTGAACCCCACGCCTCCATTTTGAGAGACCAGAAGTCCCTTAACTCAGGAAGGTGACTAACCTTGAGTCTGGCTCAACCGCTCGGCCATCCTGACCACTGCTGTAATAGGATGGACTGCTATGATTTTTTACCTTCTATGTTAATATTTAAGAAATATTTACCAAAGTTTCAGTGCACATAAAGCATGAAGGGATGCAAAGAAAGTCATCATCTGTGTGGTTCTAAAGATGCCTGGATGATATTTCCTGATATTAGGACCAGTTTAGTAAAATTTGCACTGAGGCTAAAGCTGCGTTTAACAGCGGGACAACAAAATGCAGTAAAGCTGTGTCAGGAGTAGGATTTGAACCCACGCCTCCATTTGGAGACCAGAAGTCCCTTAACTCAGGAAGGAGTTAAACCTTGAGTCTGGCGCCTTAGACCGCTCGGCCATCCTGACCACTGGTGTAAGAGGATGGACTGCTATGATTTTTACCTTCTATGCTAATTTAAGAACATATATATAATTTGACTAGGGAACTATATAACAGTGGGAAACAAAATGAGTAAAGCTGTGTCAGGAATGGATTTGAACCCGCCTCCATTTGGAGACCATTTAAAAAAAATTTTTTTTTTTTTTTTTTTTTTTTTTTTTTTTTTTTTTTTTTTTTTTTTATATTATTTTAAAATATATTTTTTTTTTTTTTTTTTTTTTTTTTTTTTTTTTATTTTTTTTTTTTTTTTTATAAAACATGCAGGGATGCAAAGACAGTAATCATCTGTGTGGTTCTAAAGATGGCTGGATGATATTTCCTGATTGTTAGGACCAGTTTAGTAAAATTTTCACTGAGGCTAAAGCTACGTTTAACAGCTGGACAACAAAATGCAGTAAAGCTGTGTCAGGAGAGGATTTGAACCCGCGCCTCCATTTGGAGACCAATAAAACATGAAGGGATGCAAAGACAGTCATCATCTGTGTGGTTCTAAAGATGCCTGGATGATATTTCCTGATTGTTAGGACCAGTTTAGTAAAATTTGCACTGAGGCTAAAGCTACGTTTAACAGCGGGACAACAAAATGCAGAAAAGCTGTGTCAGGAGTAGGATTTGAACCCACGCCTCCATTTGGAGACCAGAAGTCCCTTAACTCAGGAAGGAGTCTAACCTTGAGTCTGGCGCCTAAGACCGCTCGGCCATCCTGACGACTGCTGTAATAGGATGGAATGCTATGATTTTTTACCTTCTATGTTAATATTTAAGAATTATTTACCAAAGTTTCAGTGCACATAAAACATGCAGGGATGCAAAGACAGTAACCATATGTGTGGTTCAAAAGATGGCTGGATGATATTTCCTGATTGTTAGGACCAGTTTAGTAAAATTTGCACTGAGGCTAAAGCTACATTTAACAGCAGGACAACAAAATGCAGTAAAGCTGTGTCAAGAATGGGATTTGAACCCCGCCTCCATTTGGAGACAGATTGGAATTAAAAGGTAAGTACGTCATCCTGAAACTGCTGTAAAGGATGGAATGTATGATTTTTACCTTCATGTTAATTGATTACCATTGGCAATAAAACATGCAGGGATGCAAAGACAGTCATCATCTGTGTGGTTCTAAAGATGGCTGGATGATATTTCCTGATTGTTAGGACCAGTTTAGTAAAATTTTCACTGAGGCTACAGCTACGTTTAACAGCTGGGACTACAAAATGCAGTAAAGCAGTGTCAGGAGTGGGATTTGAACCCCCTTCCATTTGGAGACCAGAAGTCCCTTAACTCAGGAAGGTGTCAAACCTTGAGTCTGGCCTATGGAGCCGCTCGGCCATCCTGACGACTGCTGTAATAGGATGGAATGCTATGATTTTTTACCTTCTATGTTAATATTTAAGAAATATTTACCAAAGTTTCAGTGCACATAAAGCATGAAGGGATGCAAAGACAGTAACCATATGTGTGGTTCTAAAGATGGCTGGATGATATTTCCTGATTGTTAGGATCAGTTTAGTAAAATTTGCACTGAGGCTAAAGCTACGTTTAACAGGGACAACAAAATGCAGTAAAGCTGTGTCAGGAATAGGATTTGAACCCACGCCTCCATTTGGAGACCAATAAAACATGGAGGGATGCAAAGACAGTTATCATCTGTGTGGTTCTAAAGATGGCTGGATGATATTTCCTGATTGTCAGGACCAGTTTAGTAAAATTTTCACTGAGGCTAAAGCTACGTTTAACAGTGGGACTACAAAATGCAGTAAAGCAGTGTCAGGAGTGGGATTTGAACCGACGCCTCCATTTGGAGACCAGAAGTCCCTTAACTCAGGAAGGTGTCTAACCTTGAGTCTGGCGCCTTAGACCACTCGCCCATCCTGACGACTGCTGTAATAGGATGGAATGCTATGATTTTTTACCTTCTATGTTAATATTTAAGAAATATTTACCAAATTTTCAGTGCACATAAAGCATGAAGGGATGCAAAGACAGTAACCATATGTGTGGTTCTAAAGATGGCTGGATGATATTTCCTGATTGTTAGGATCAGTTTAGTAAAATTTGCACTGAGGCTAAAGCTACGTTTAACAGCAGGACAACAAAATGCAGTAAAGCTGTGTCAGGAATGGGATTTGAACCCACGCCTCCATTTGGAGACCAATAAAACATGGAGGGATGCAAAGACAGTTATCATCTGTGTGGTTCTAAAGATGGCTGGATGATATTTCCTGATTGTCAGGACCAGTTTAGTAAAATTTTCACTGAGGCTAAAGCTACGTTTAACAGTGGGACTACAAAATGCAGTAAAGCAGTGTCAGGAGAGGGATTTGAACCCACGCCTCCATTTGGAGACCAGAAGTCCCTTAACTCAGGAAGGTGTCTAACCTTGAGTCTGGCGCCTTAGACCGCTCGGCCATCCTGACGACTGCTGTAATAGGATGGAATGCTATGATTTTTTACCTTCTATGTTAATATTTAAGAATTATTTACCAAATTTTCAGTGCACATAAAGCATGAAGGGATGCAAAGACAGAAACCATATGTGTGGTTCAAAAGATGGCTGGATGATATTTCCTGATTGTTAGGACCAGTTTAGTAAAATTTGCACTGAGGCTAAAGCTACATTTAACAGCAGGACAACAAAATGCAGTAAAGCTGTGTCAAGAATGGGATTTGAACCCGCGCCTCCATTTGGAGACCAATAAAACATGAAGGGATGCAAAGACAGTCATCATCTGTGTGGTTCTAAAGATGCCTGGATGATATTTCCTGATTGTTAGGACCAGTTTAGTAAAATTTGCACTGAGGCTAAAGTTACGCGTTAAGCAGGACAACAAAATGCAGTAAAGCTGTGTTAGGAGTAGGATTTGAACCCACGCCTCCATTTGGAGACCAGAAGTCCCTTAACTCAGGAAGGTGTCTAACCTTGAGTCTGGCGCCTTAGACCGCTCGGCCATCCTGACGACTGCTGTAATAGGATGGAATGCTATGATTTTTTACCTTCTATGTTAATATTTAAGAATTATTTACCAAATTTTCAGTGCACATAAAGCATGAAGGGATGCAAAGACAGAAACCATATGTGTGGTTCAAAAGATGGCTGGATGATATTTCCTGATTGTTAGGACCAGTTTAGTAAAATTTGCACTGAGGCTAAAGCTACGTTTAACAGCGGGACAACAAAATGCAGTAAAGCTGTGTCAGGAGTAGGATTTGAACCCACGCCTCCATTTGGAGACCAGAAGTCCCTTAACTCAGGAAGGTGTCTAACCTTGAGTCTGGCGCCTTAGACCGCTCGGCCATCCTGACAACTGCTGTAATAGGATGGAATGCTATGATTTTTTACCTTCTATGTTAATATTTAAGAATTATTTACCAAAGTTTCAGTGCACATAAAACATGCAGGGATGCAAAGACAGTAATCATCTGTGTGGTTCTAAAGATGGCTGGATGATATTTCCTGATTGTTAGGACCAGTTTAGTAAAATTTTCACTGAGGCTAAAGCTACGTTTAACAGCGGGACAACAAAATGCAGTAAAGCTGTGTCAGGAGTAGGATTTGAACCCACGCCTCCATTTGGAGACCAGAAGTCCCTTAACTCAGGAAGGAGTCTAACCTTGAGTCTGGCGCCTTAGACCGCTCGGCCATCTGGACGACTGCTGTAATAGGATGGAATGCTATGATTTTTTACCTTCTATGTTAATATTTAAGAATTATTTACCAAAGTTTCAGTGCATATAAAACATGCAGGGATGCAAAGACAGTCATCATCTGTGTGGTTCTAAAGATGGCTGGATGATATTTCCTGATTGTCAGGACCAGTTTAGTAAAATTTTCACTGAGGCTTAAAGCTACGTTTAACAGTGGGACTACAAAATGCAGTAAAGCAGTGTCAGGAGTGGGATTTGAACCCACGCCTCCATTTGGAGACCAGAAGTCCCTTAACTCAGGAAGGTGTCTAACCTTGAGTCTGGCGCCTTAGACCGCTCGCCCATCCTGACGACTGCTGTAATAGGATGGAATGCTATGATTTTTTACCTTCTATGTTAATATTTAAGAAATATTTACCAAATTTTCAGTGCACATAAAGCATGAAGGGATGCAAAGACAGTAACCATATGTGTGGTTCTAAAGATGGCTGGATGATATTTCCTGATTGTTAGGATCAGTTTAGTAAAATTTGCACTGAGGCTAAAGCTACGTTTAACAGCAGGACAACAAAATGCAGTAAAGCTGTGTCAGGAATGGGATTTGAACCCACGCCTCCATTTGGAGACCAATAAAACATGCAGGGATGCAAAGACAGTCATCATCTGTGTGGTTCTAAAGATGGCTGGATGATATTTCCTGATTGTTAGGACCAGTTTAGTAAAATTTTCACTGAGGCTGAAGCTACGTTTAACAGCGGGACAACAAAATGCAGTAAAGCTGTGTCAGGAGAGGGATTTGAACCCACGCCTCCATTTGGAGACCAGAAGTCCCTTAACTCAGGAAGGAGTCTAACCTTGAGTCTGGCGCCTTAGACCGCTCGCCCATCCTGAGGACTGCTGTAATAGGATGGAATGCTATGATTTTTTACCTTCTATGTTAATATTTAAGAAATATTTACCAAATTTTCAGTGCACATAAAGCATGAAGGGATGCAAAGACAGTAACCATATGTGTGGTTCTAAAGATGGCTGGATGATATTTCCTGATTGTTAGGACCAGTTTAGTAAAATTTGCACTGAGGCTAAAGCTACGTTTAACAGCAGGACAACAAAATGCAGTAAAGCTGTGTCAGGAATGGGATTTGAACCCCGCCTCCATTTGGAGACCAATAAAACATGAGGGATGCAAAGACAGTCATCATCTGTGTGGTTCTAAAGATGGCTGGATGATATTTCCTGATTGTTAGGACCAGTTTAGTAAAATTTCACGAGGCTGAGCTACGTTTAACAGCGGGACAACAAAATGCATATAATGAACAGGAAAGAAGACAGTTGGTAAATAAAATAAAAAAAAAAAGATAAAAAAATGGTTTAAAATGTGGATATATTTCTTACATTATAAAATTTGCACTGAGGCTAAAGCTACGTTTAACAGTGGGACAACAAAATGCAGTAAAGCTGTGTCAGGAGTAGGATTTGAAACCACACCTCCATTTGGAGACCAAAGTCCCTTAACTAATTACTTATTAAGCGATTAATTTTATTCTATTTATATTAAAATATTTAAAAAATAGGTGAAAAACTTGTGTGGTTCTAAAGATGGCTGGATGATATTTCCTGATTGTTAGGACCAGTTTAGTAAAATTTTCACTGAGGCTAAAGCTACGTTTAACAGCGGGACAACAAAATGCAGTAAAGCTTGTGTCAGAATTGGATTTGAACCCACGCCTCCATTTGGAGACCAGAAGTCCCTTAACTCAGGAAGGAGTCTAACCTTGAGTCTGGCCTTAGGCCGATGCCATCCTGACGACTGCTGTAATAGGATGGACTGCTATGATTTTTTACCTTCTATGTTAATATTTAAAATTATTTACCAAAGTTTCAGTGCACATAAAACATGCAGGGATGCAAAGACAGTCATCATCTGTGTGGTTCTAAAGATGGCTGGATGATATTTCCTGATTGTCAGGACCAGTTTAGTAAAATTTTCACTGAGGCTAAAGCTACGTTTAACAGTGGGACTACAAAATGCAGTAAAGCAGTGTCAGGAGTGGGATTTGAACCCCACGCCTCCATTTGGAGACCAGAAGTCCCTTAACTCAGGAAGGTGTCTAACCTTGAGTCTGTCGTATGGGCCGCTAGACCCGCCATCCTGACGACTGCTGTAATAGGATGGAATGCTATGATTTTTTACCTTCTATGTTAATATTTAAGAATTATTTACCAAATTTTCAGTGCACATAAAGCATGAAGGGATGCAAAGACAGTAACCATATGTGTGGTTCTAAAGATGGCTGGATGATATTTCCTGATTGTTAGGACCAGTTTAGTAAAATTTGCACTGAGGCTAAAGCTACGTTTAACAGCGGGACAACAAAATGCAGTAAAGCTGTGTCAGGAGTAGGATTTGAAACCACGCCTCCATTTGGAGACCAGCTTACAAAGGAGTCTAACCTTGAGTTGGCCTTAACCTCCATCCTACAACTGCTGTAATAGATAATGCTATGATTTTTACCTTCTATGTTAATATAAAATTATTTACCAAAGTTTCATGCACATAAAACATGCAGGGATGCAAAGACAGTCATCATCTGTGTGGTTCTAAAGATGGCTGGATGATATTTCCTGATTGTCAGGACCAGTTTAGTAAAATTTTCACTGAGGCTTAAGCTACGTTTAACAGTGGAGACTACAAAATGCAGTAAAGCAGTGTCAGGAGTGGGATTTGAACCCCACGCCTCCATTTGGAGACCAGAAGTCCCTTAACTCAGGAAGGTGTCTAACCTTGAGTCTGGCCGTTTAGACCGCTCGGCCATCCTGACGACTGCTGTAATAGGATGGAATGCTATGATTTTTTACCTTCTATGTTAATATTTAAGAAATATTTACCAAATTTTCAGTGCACATAAAGCATGAAGGGATGCAAAGACAGTAACCATATGTGTGGTTCTAAAGATGGCTGGATGATATTTCCTGATTGTTAGGATCAGTTTAGTAAAATTTGCACTGAGGCTAAAGCTACGTTTAACAGCAGGACAACAAAATGCAGTAAAGCTGTGTCAAGAATGGGATTTGAACCCGCGCCTCCATTTGGAGACCAATAAAACATGAAGGGATGCAAAGACAGTCATCATCTGTGTGGTTCTAAAGATGCCTGGATGATATTTCCTGATTGTTAGGACCAGTTTAGTAAAATTTGCACTGAGGCTAAAGCTGCGTTTAACAGCGGGACAACAAAATGCAGTAAAGCTGTGTCAGGAGTAGGATTTGAACCCACGCCTCCATTTGGAGACCAGAAGTCCCTTAACTCAGGAAGGAGTCTAACCTTGAGTCTGGCGCCTTAGACCGCTCGGCCATCCTGACGACTGCTGTAATAGGATGGAATGCTATGATTTTTTACCTTCTATGTTAATATTTAAGAAATATTTACCAAATTTTCAGTGCACATAAAGCATGAAGGGATGCAAAGACAGTAACCATATGTGTGGTTCTAAAGATGGCTGGATGATATTTCCTGATTGTTAGGATCAGTTTAGTAAAATTTGCACTGAGGCTAAAGCTACGTTTAACAGCAGGACAACAAAATGCAGTAAAGCTGTGTCAGGAATGGGATTTGAACCCACGCCTCCATTTGGAGACCAATAAAACATGCAGGGATGCAAAGACAGTTATCATCTGTGTGGTTCTAAAGATGGCTGGATGATATTTCCTGATTGTTAGGACCAGTTTAGTAAAATTTGCACTGAGGCTAAAGCTACGTTTAACAGCGGGACAACAAAATGCAGTAAAGCTGTGTCAGGAGTGGGATTTGAACCCACGCCTCCATTTGGAGACCAGAAGTCCCTTAA
Organism: Perca fluviatilis; assembly: GCF_010015445.1. Lineage (NCBI taxonomy): Eukaryota > Metazoa > Chordata > Actinopteri > Perciformes > Percidae > Perca > Perca fluviatilis. Next base: position 21,589,237 of record NC_053134.1, on the reverse strand, counting down.
CTCAGGAAGGAGTCTAAACCTTGAGTCTGGCGCCTTAGACCGCTCGGCCATCCTGACGACTGCTGTAATAGGATGGAATGCTATGATTTTTTACCTTCTATGTTAATATTTAAGAAATATTTACCAAATTTTCAGTGCACATAAAGCATGAAGGGATGCAAAGACAGTAACCATATGTGTGGTTCTAAAGATGGCTGGATGATATTTCCTGATTGTTAGGATCAGTTTAGTAAAATTTGCACTGAGGCTAAAGCTACGTTTAACAGCAGGACAACAAAATGCAGTAAAGCTGTGTCAGGAATGGGATTTGAACCCACGCCTCCATTTGGAGACCAATAAAACATGGAGGGATGCAAAGACAGTTATCATCTGTGTGGTTCTAAAGATGGCTGGATGATATTTCCTGATTGTCAGGACCAGTTTAGTAAAATTTTCACTGAGGCTAAAGCTACGTTTAACAGTGGGACTACAAAATGCAGTAAAGCAGTGTCAGGAGTAGGATTTGAACCCACACCTCCATTTGGAGACCAGAAGTCCCTTACTCAGGAAGGTGTCTAACCTTGAGTCTTGGGCAGCTCTCGGCCATCCTGACGACTGCTGTAATAGGATGGAATGCTATGATTTTTTACCTTCTATGTTAATATTTAAGAATTATTTACCAAATTAGTACATAAAGCATGAAGGGATGCAAAGACAGTAACCATATGTGTGGTTCTAAAGATGGCTGGATGATATTTCCTGATTGTTAGGACCAGTTTAGTAAAATTTGCACTGAGGCTAAAGCTGCGTTTAACAGCGGGACAACAAAATGCAGTAAAGCTGTGTCAGGAGTAGGATTTGAACCCACGCCTCCATTTGGAGACCAGAAGTCCCTTAACTCAGGAAGGAGTCTAACCTTGAGTCTGGCGCCTTAGACCGCTCGGCCATCCTGACGACTGCTGTAATAGGATGGAATGCTATGATTTTTTACCTTCTATGTTAATATTTAAGAAATATTTACCAAATTTTCAGTGCACATAAAGCATGAAGGGATGCAAAGACAGTAACCATATGTGTGGTTCTAAAGATGGCTGGATGATATTTCCTGATTGTTAGGACCAGTTTAGTAAAATTTGCACTGAGGCTAAAGCTACGTTTAACAGCAGGACAACAAAATGCAGTAAAGCTGTGTCAGGAATGGGATTTGAACCCACGCCTCCATTTGGAGACCAATAAAACATGCAGGGATGCAAAGACAGTCATCATCTGTGTGGTTCTAAAGATGGCTGGATGATATTTCCTGATTGTCAGGACCAGTTTAGTAAAATTTTCACTGAGGCTTAAGCTACGTTTAACAGTGGGACTACAAAATGCAGTAAAGCAGTGTCAGGAGTGGGATTTGAACCCACCTCCATTTGGAGACCAGAAGTCCCTTAACTCAGGAAGGTGTCTAACCTTGAGTCTGGCGCCTTAGACCGCTCGGCCATCCTGACGACTGCTGTAATAGGATGGAATGCTATGATTTTTTACCTTCTATGTTAATATTTAAGAAATATTTACCAAAGTTTCAGTGCACATAAAACATGCAGGGATGCAAAGACAGTCATCATCTGTGTGGTTCTAAAGATGGCTGGATGATATTTCCTGATTGTCAGGACCAGTTTAGTAAAATTTTCACTGAGGCTAAAGCTACGTTTAACAGTGGGACTACAAAAGAAGCAGTGTCAGAGTGGGATTTGAACCCACGCCTCCATTTGGAGACCAAAAACGATAAAATCTGCACTGTGTAAAGGAAGCTATGATTTTTTTACCTTACCCTATATTTTAAAAAGAACATATATATAATTTGCACTGAGGTACTACGCTATTCTAACAAGTGGGACAACAAAATGCAGTAAAGCAGTGTCAGGAGTGGGATTTGAACCCACCTCCATTTGGAGACCAGAAGTCCCTTAACTCAGGAAGGGGTTTAACCTTGAGTCTGGCTTTTTAGACCGCCCCGCCATCCTGACTACTGTTGTAATAGGATGGACTGCTATGATTTCTTTTACCTTCTATGTTAATATTTAAGAAATATTTACCAAAGTTTCAGTGCACATAAAACATGCAGGGATGCAAAGACAGTAATCATCTGTGTGGTTCTAAAGATGGCTGGATGATATTTCCTGATTGTTAGGACCAGTTTAGTAAAATTTTCACTGAGGCTAAAGCTACGTTTAACAGTAGGACAACAAAAACAATAAGCAGTGTCAGGAGTGGGATTTACAACCGCCTCCATTTGGAGACCAAACTTAACCAGGAAGGTGTCTAACCTTGAGTCTGGTTGGACCGCCATCCTGCGACTGCTGTAATAGAATGGAATGCTATGATTTTTACCTTCTATGTTAATATTTAAAAATATTTCAAATTTTAGGCACATAAAACATGGAGGGATGCAAAGACAGTATCATCTGTGTGGTTCTAAAGATGGCTGGATGATATTTCCTGATTGTTAGGACCAGTTTAGTAAAAATTTTGCACTGAGGCTAAAGCTACATTTAACAGCGGGACAACAAAATACAGTAAAGCTGTGTCAGGAAGGGATTTGAACCCACGCCTCCATTTGGAGACCAGAAGTCCCTTAACTCAGGAAGGTGTCTAACCTTGAGTCTGGCGCCTTAGACCGCTCGGCCATCCTGACGACTGCTGTAATAGGATGGAATGCTATGATTTTTTTTACCTTCTATGTTAATATTTAAGAAATATTTACCAAATTTTCAGTGCACATAAAGCATGAAGGGATGCAAAGACAGTCATCATCTGTGTGGTTCTAAAGATGGCTGGATGATATTTCCTGATTGTTAGGACCAGTTTAGTAAAATTTGCACTGAGGCTAAAGCTACGTTTAACAGCAGGACAACAAAATGCAGTAAAGCTGTGTCAGGAATGGGATTTGAACCCACGCCTCCATTTGGAGACCAATAAAACATGCAGGGATGCAAAGACAGTCATCATCTGTGTGGTTCTAAAGATGGCTGGATGATATTTCCTGATTGTTAGGACCAGTTTAGTAAAATTTTCACTGAGGCTAAAGCTACGTTTAACAGCGGGACAACAAAATGCAGTAAAGCAGTGTCAGGAGTGGGATTTGAACCCACGCCTCCATTTGGGAACCAGAAGTCCCTTAACTCAGGAAGGTGTCTAACCTTGAGTCTGGCTATGGCCGCTGCGGCCATCCTGACGACTGCTGTAATAGGATGGAATGCTATGATTTTTTACCTTCTATGTTAATATTTAAGAAATATTTACCAAAGTTTCAGTGCACATAAAACATGAGGGGATGCAAAGACAGTAATCATCTGTGTGGTTCTAAAGATGGCTGGATGATATTTCCTGATTGTTAGGACCAGTTTAGTAAAATTTTCACTGAGGCTAAAGCTACGTTTAACAGTGGGACACAAAACAGCAGTGTCAGGGTGGGATTGAACCCAGCCCCATTTGGAACCAAAGAACAAAGGTGCTAACTTGAATCTGCTAGGCCTTCGGCCATCTGACTGCTGTAATAGGATGGCTATGATTTTATATCATATTTTAAAAGCAAACATATATATAATTTGCACTGAGGATAACGCTATATCAACAGTGGGACAACAAAATGCAGTAATGCAGTGTCAGGAGTGGGATTTGAACCCACGCCTCCATTTGGAGACCAGAAGTCCCTTAACTCAGGAAGGGGTTTAACCTTGAGTCTGGCGCCTTAGACCGCTCGGCCATCCTGACTACTGTTGTAATAGGATGGACTGCTATGATTTCTTTTACCTTCTATGTTAATATTTAAGAAATATTTACCAAAGTTTCAGTGCACATAAAACATGCAGGGATGCAAAGACAGTAATCATCTGTGTGGTTCTAAAGATGGCTGGATGATATTTCCTGATTGTCAGGACCAGTTTAGTAAAATTTTCACTGAGGCTAAAGCTACGTTTAACAGTGGGACTACAAAAGGCAGTGACAGGAGTGGGATTTGAACCCACGCCTCAGTTTGGAGACCAGAAGTCCCTTAACTCAGGAAGGTGTCTAACCTTGAGTCTGGCGCCTTAGACCGCTCGGCCATCCTGACGACTGCTGTAATAGGATGGAATGCTATGATTTTTTACCTTCTATGTTAATATTTAAGAAATATTTACCAAATTTTCAGTGCACATAAAGCATGAAGGGATGCAAAGACAGTAATCATATGTGTGGTTCTAAAGATGGCTGGATGATATTTCCTGATTGTTAGGACCAGTTTAGTAAAATTTGCACTGAGGCTAAAGCTACGTTTAACAGCGGGACAACAAAATGCAGTAAAGCTGTGTCAGGAATGGGATTTGAACCCACGCCTCCATTTGGAGACCAGAAGTCCCTTAACTCAGGAAGGTGTCTAACCTTGAGTCTGGCGCCTTAGACCGCTCGGCCATCCTGACCACTGCTGTAATAGGATGGACTGCTATGATTTTTTACCTTCTATGTTAATATTTAAGAAATATTTACCAAAGTTTCAGTGCACATAAAGCATGAAGGGATGCAAAGACAGTCATCATCTGTGTGGTTCTAAAGATGGCTGGATGATATTTCCTGATTGTTAGGACCAGTTTAGTAAAATTTTCACTGAGGCTAAAGCTGCGTTTAACAGCTGGACAACAAAATGCAGTAAAGCTGTGTCAGGAGTAGGATTTGAACCCACGCCTCCATTTGGAGACCAGAAGTCCCTTAACTCAGGAAGGTGTCTAACCTTGAGTCTGGCGCCTTAGACCGCTCGGCCATCCTGACTACTGGTGTAATAGGATGGACTGCTATGATTTCTTTTACCTTCTATGTTAATATTTAAGAAATATTTACCAAAGTTTCAGTGCACATAAAGCATGAAGGGATGCAAAGACAGTAACCATATGTGTGGTTCTAAAGATGGCTGGATGATATTTCCTGATTGTTAGGACCAGTTTAGTAAAATTTGCACTGAGGCTAAAGCTACGTTTAACAGCAGGACAACAAAATGCAGTAAAGCTGTGTCAGGAATGGGATTTGAACCCATGCCTCCATTTGGAGACCAATAAAACATGCAGGGATGCAAAGACAGTCATCATCTGTGTGGTTCTAAAGATGGCTGGATGATATTTCCTGATTGTTAGGACCAGTTTAGTAAAATTTTCACTGAGGCTAAAGCTACGTTTAACAGTGGGACTACAAAATGCAGTAAAGCAGTGTCAGGAGTGGGATTTGAACCCACGCCTCCATTTGGAGACCAGAAGTCCCTTAACTCAGGAAGGTGTCTAACCTTGAGTCTGGCGTTGACCCGCTCGGCCATCCTGACGACTGGTGTAATAGGATGGAATGCTATGATTTTTTACCTTCTATGTTAATATTTAAGAAATATTTACCAAAGTTTCAGTGCACATAAAACATGCAGGGATGCAAAGACAGTAATCATCTGTGTGGTTCTAAAGATGGCTGGATGATATTTCCTGATTGTCAGGACCAGTTTAGTAAAATTTTCACTGAGGCTAAAGCTACGTTTAACAGTGGGACTACAAAAGGCAGTGTCAGGAGTGGGATTTGAACCCACGCCTCCATTTGGAGACCAGAAGTCCCTTAACTCAGGAAGGTGTCTAACCTTGAGTCTGGCGCCTTAGACCGCTCGGCCATCCTGACCACTGCTGTAATAGGATGGAATGCTATGATTTTCTTTTACCTTCTACCCTCATATTTTAGAAAGCAACATATATATAATTTGCACTGAGGATAACGCTATATCAACAGTGGGACAACAAAATGCAGTAAAGCAGTGTCAGGAGTGGGATTTGAACCCACGCCTCCATTTGGAGACCAGAAGTCCCTTAACTCAGGAAGGGGTTTAACCTTGAGTCTGGCGCCTTAGACCGCTCGGCCATCCTGACTACTGTTGTAATAGGATGGACTGCTATGATTTCTTTTACCTTCTATGTTAATATTTAAGAAATATTTACCAAAGTTTCAGTGCACATAAAACATGCAGGGATGCAAAGACAGTAATCATCTGTGTGGTTCTAAAGATGGCTGGATGATATTTCCTGATTGTTAGGACCAGTTTAGTAAAATTTGCACTGAGGCTAAAGCTACGTTTTAACAGTGGGACAACAAAAGGCAGGCAAAAGGTGACAGGAGTGGGATTTGAACCCACCACCATTTGGAGACCAGAAGTCCTTAACTCAGGAAGGTGTCAAACCTTGAATCTGGCTTTAACCGCCGGCCATCCTGACCACTGCTGTAATAGAATGGAATGCTATGATTTTTTACCTTCTATGTTAATATTTAAGAAATATTTACCAAATTTTCAGTGCACATAAAGCATGAAGGGATGCAAAGACAGTAACCATATGTGTGGTTCTAAAGATGGCTGGATGATATTTCCTGATTGTTAGGACCAGTTTAGTAAAATTTGCACTGAGGCTAAAGCTACGTTTAACAGTGGGACAACAAAATGCAGTAAAGCTGTGTCAGGAATGGGATTTGAACCCACGCCTCCATTTGGAGACCAGCTTAACGAAGGTGCTAACCTTGAGTCTGGCTTTAGACGCCGGCCATCCTGACCACTGCTGTAATAGGATGGACTGCTATGATTTTTACCTTCTATGTTAATATTTAAGAAATATTTACCAAAGTTTCAGTGCACATAAAACATGCAAGGATGCAAAGACAGTCATCATCTGTGTGGTTCTAAAGATGGCTGGATGATATTTCCTGATTGTTAGGACCAGTTTAGTAAAATTTTCACTGAGGCTAAAGCTATGCGTTTAACAGCGGGACAACAAAATGCAGTAAAGCTGTGTCAGGAATGGATTTGAACCCACGCCTCCATTTGGAGACCAGAAGTCCCTTAACTCAGGAAGGTGTCTAACCTTGAGTCTGGCGCCTTAGACCGCTCGGCCATCCTGACGACTGCTGTAATAGGATGGAATGCTATGATTTTTTACCTTCTATGTTAATATTTAAGAAATATTTACCAAAGTTTCAGTGCACATAAAACATGCAGGGATGCAAAGACAGTCATCATCTGTGTGGTTCTAAAGATGGCTGGATGATATTTCCTGATTGTTAGGACCAGTTTAGTAAAATTTTCACTGAGGCTAAAGCTACGTTTAACAGTGGGACTACAAAATGCAGTAAAGCAGTGTCAGGAGTGGGATTTGAACCCACGCCTCCATTTGGAGACCAGAAGTCCCTTAACTCAGGAAGGTGTCTAACCTTGAGTCTGGCGCCTTAGACCGCTCGGCCATCCTGACGACTGCTGTAATAGGATGGAATGCTATGATTTTTTACCTTCTATGTTAATATTTAAGAAATATTTACCAAATTTTCAGTGCACATAAAACATGAAGGGATGCAAAGACAGTAACCATATGTGTGGTTCTAAAGATGGCTGGATGATATTTCCTGATTGTCAGGACCAGTTTAGTAAAATTTTCACTGAGGATAAAGCTACGTTTAACAGTGGGACTACAAAATGCAGTAAAGCAGTGTCAGGAGTTGGATTTGAACCCACGCCTCCATTTGGAGACCAGAAGTCCATTAACTCAGGAAGGTGTCTAACCTTGAGTCTGGGCCTTAGACCGCTTCGGCCATCCTGACACTGGTGTAATAGGATGGAATGCTATGATTTCTCTTTACCTTCTATGTTAATATTTAAGAAATATTTACCAAAGTTTCAGTGCACATAAAGCATGAAGGGATGCAAAGACAGTCATCATCTGTGTGGTTCTAAAGATGGCTGGATGATATTTCCTGATTGTTAGGACCAGTTTAGTAAAATTTGCACTGAGGCTAAAGCTACGTTTAACAGCGGGACAACAAAATGCAGTAAAGCTGTGTCAGGAATGGGATTTGAACCCACGCCTCCATTTGGAGACCAATAAAACATGCAGGGATGCAAAGACAGTCATCATCTGTGTGGTTCTAAAGATGGCTGGATGATATTTCCTGATTGTTAGGACCAGTTTAGTAAAATTTGCACTGAGGCTAAAGCTACGTTTAACAGCGGGACAACAAAATGCAGTAAAGCAGTGTCAGGAGTGGGATTTGAACCCACGCCTCCATTTGGAGACCAGAAGTCCCTTAACTCAGGAAGGTGTCTAACCTTGAGTCTGGCGCCTTAGACCGCTCGGCCATCCTGACTACTGGTGTAATAGGATGGACTGCTATGATTTCTTTTACCTTCTATGTTAATATTTAAGAAATATTTACCAAAGTTTCAGTGCACATAAAACATGCAGGGATGCAAAGACAGTAATCATCTGTGTGGTTCTAAAGATGGCTGGATGATATTTCCTGATTGTCAGGACCAGTTTAGTAAAATTTTCACTGAGGCTAAAGCTACGTTTAACAGTGGGACAACAAAATGCAGTAAAGCAGTGTCAGGAGTGGGATTTGAACCCACGCCTCCATTTGGAGACCAGAAGTCCCTTAACTCAGGAAGGTGTCTAACCTTGAGTCTGGCGCCTTAGACCGCTCGGCCATCCTGACGACTGGTGTAATAGGATGGACTGCTATGATTTTCTTTTACCTTCTACCCTCATATTTTAGAAAGCAACATATATATAATTTGCACTGAGGATAACGCTATATCAACAGTGGGACAACAAAATGCAGTAATGCAGTGTCAGGAGTGGGATTTGAACCCACGCCTCCATTTGGAGACCAGAAGTCCCTTAACTCAGGAAGGAGTCTAACCTTGAGTCTGGCGCCTTAGGCCACTCGGCCGTCCTGACGACTGCTGTAATAGGATGGAATGCTATGATTTTCTTTTACCTTCTACCCTCATATTTTAGAAAGAAACATATATATAATTTGCACTGAGGATAACGCTATATCAACAGTGGGACAACAAAATGCAGTAAAGCAGTGTCAGGAGTGGGATTTGAACCCACGCCTCCATTTGGAGACCAGAAGTCCCTTAACTCAGGAAGGGGTTTAACCTTGAGTCTGGCGCCTTAGACCGCTCGGCCATCCTGACTACTGGTGTAATAGGATGGACTGCTATGATTTCTTTTACCTTCTATGTTAATATTTAAGAAATATTTACCAAAGTTTCAGTGCACATAAAACATGCAGGGATGCAAAGACAGTAATCATCTGTGTGGTTCTAAAGATGGCTGGATGATATTTCCTGATTGTTAGGACCAGTTTAGTAAAATTTGCACTGAGGCTAAAGCTACGTTTAACAGCGGGACAACAAAATGCAGTAAAGCTGTGTCAGGAGTAGGATTTGAACCCACGCCTCCATTTGGAGACCAGAAGTCCCTTAACTCAGGAAGGTGTCTAACCTTGAGTCTGGCGCCTTAGACCGCTCGGCCATCCTGACCACTGGTGTAACAGGATAGACTGCTATGATTTTCTTTTACCTTCTACCCTCATATTTTAGAAAGCAACATATATATAATTTGCACTGAGGATAACGCTATATCAACAGTGGGACAACAAAATGCAGTAATGCAGTGTCAGGAGTGGGATTTGAACCCACGCCTCCATTTGGAGACCAGAAGTCCCTTAACTCTGGTGAAGGGTTTAACCTTGAGTCTGGTTTTAGACCGCCGGCCATCCTGACTACTGGTGTAATAGGATGGACTGCTATGATTTCTTTTACCTTCTATGTTAATATTTAAGAAATATTTACCAAAGTTTCAGTGCACATAAAACATGCAGGGATGCAAAGACAGTAATCATCTGTGTGGTTCTAAAGATGGCTGGATGATATTTCCTGATTGTTAGGACCAGTTTAGTAAAATTTGCACTGAGGCTAAAGCTACGTTTAACAGTGGGACTACAAAATGCAGTAAAGCAGTGTCAGGAGTGGGATTTGAACCCACGCCTCCATTTGGAGACCAGAAGTCCCTTAACTCAGGAAGGAGTCAAACCTTGAGTCTGGCGCCTTAGATTCCTCGGCCATCCTGACCACTGGTGCAATAGTATGGACTGCTATGATGTTTTACCTTCTATGTTTATATTTAAGAAATATTTACCAGTTTCAGTGCACATAAAGCATGAAGGGATGCAAAGACAGTAACCATATGTGTGGTTCTAAAGATGGCTGGATGATATTTCCTGATTGTTAGGACCAGTTTAGTAAAATTTGCACTGAGACTTAGACTGCTATGGTTTTTTGACATTTTACCTTAATATTTTAAGAAGTACTGTGTATAAAACCCCTGGTGTACTTACAAACTTTCCAATCCATCGTTTTATGAGTGCATAACCCATTTGTACTACTGTAGAAGTTTGGTATCATTTGGGGCATTATTAGTGGGGTAACTTACACAGTTGGATCCATTAGCGCCTGCACTAAGCTACTCAGCTGATCACGCTAACTCATCCAATGTTACACCCAGCTGAAAAAAAAAGCTCCTGGGGGGGGGTTGTTTGGCTCGAGGTCAAGGTGCAAAGGACCCTAGGGTGAAATTACTCTGAAACATCACTTCAACTCAGGAAGGTGTCAAACCTTGAGCCTGGCGCCTTAGACCGCTCGGCCATCCTGACTACTGGTGTAACAGGATAGACTGCTATGTTTTTTTTTTTTACCTTCTGCCTTAATATTTTAAGAATGAAAACAACAGTAACCAAGGGTGTGGGGCTTAGCGAACAGTCGAAGGCAGACCAGTGTACATTTTAGCCACTGGTGACTCCTAAGTGGCTCCTTGTGAAGATGATTAGGGACTGTGCGATTATTTTTGCCTGTATGTCTGTAGGTTTTTATTTTCATCCCAATCAAACAGGCCTGTTTTAAAAAGACATGCGGACCTCATAAGTTAGAACTGACTAAACGTCTCTTGTACAGTGTAAATCTTTTTCCTGTACAGTCGCTCCTTCATCCTGCATCACAACAAAAGCTGAATTAAAGCGTAGAGTATAACATGATGCATGTTCAGTACCACATTTGTTATTCTGATTGGTGCAATGAAACACGTTCACTGTGGCTGTTTACAGTTTGGAACGTTAAGAATATGGTCACTTTCGGGCACGCATCTTTCCTTCAGTCCACAAACCGATCCGAACACATACTTTTATCATGTGTTCCGTCACAGTTAGTCGAGCTGTAACCATAAGACACTTTGTTTTCATGTTGCACTTAGGTCGTAGGGCCAGCTGTGTGTCAAATGAAAGCTTACCGGTGGCATACACAGCTGTCTCCATCTCTCTGTGTGGGCAGCGACTTTAACCAGTTACTGACAGCGATTCACTTGTTTTGTGATATTATATTATTGTTTGGCTCGGCAGGAAAAAAAGTTCCCTCTGAGTCTCCAGCTGCAGCTCCAAAACACATCTGGTCAATGTTTGCGGTCATGCGACTGGGATTCATGTAGCCCACTTGGTGAAATCATGCCAATCAGACACCTAATCACCATCAGACCTGATTCATATGAAGTTTATGAAATGCAGGGGTGAGGCAAAGATATTACAGTGTTCAAGCCCCTCAGAAACAACAAGTGGCTGGATCCTGGTGCTGAATCAGTGACCTTCTTTTAAACCACTTCTTAAAACACATTTTTGTAGACCTGCTTTTGTGTGATTCCGTCATGTTATCGTCTTTCTCATTACGGTATCTTTTTTTTCCCCCCATATCACCCGTTAACTTGATTTTGTTTATTGAATCGTGATTTTATTTTTTCTGTCCTTTATTGCTGACCCATCTTTCCTTTTTCACTCTTACAATGATGTGTATATATGGGTATGCATATTGATTTAATGGGCTTTTATTTCCTCTGTCAAATCCCTTTTTAAACTATTCTTTTTAAAGGTACTATACAAATAAAGTTATTATTATTATAATTATTATTATTATTATTATTATTATTATTATTATATCAATGTACAGTAGAGCTCATTGTGTGCAGGGGGGCCAGATGTTTCATAAAATGATCATTTGTGGTCATCGAAAATGGATTTGTGCAAATTTGTAATAATGTAACACAAATCCATTTTAAATTCAATTCATACCAAAATTTGCAGCTAACACATAATAGGTCTGCTCCGAATAGCATCTTCTCCGTCAAAAGCGGCACTCACAGGGGAGCAGACTGCTTTAAAACTTCTGTTGGCGTGGAGAGAGGTGAAAAAATGTGTGCAGATGCTGTCAAGCAGACATCAGCTTCCGCTTTCCACCCTGTGATTACAGGAGGAGGAAGTAGCAGAGAACATTAGATACGAATTGGAAATCCAAGAAGGAAGAAGAAAGGCATGCCGTCCATGTGCCGTCTTAATGGCTGTGAGTGTGACGATCCCTCAGCTCTACTAAGGCTACGTTCAGACTGCAGGCCAAAGTGACCCAAATCAGATTTTTCCCATTGATAAAATGAAATACCATGTTAAACATAAATATATATATATACTGATTTGATTACAGCAAAGACAACGTCGGCAGTATTGACGGCCAAATAGGCTACAGAATATTTTGTATATTAGAAAATCGATTTTAATTAAAATTACATTTATATCAAAACCTAGAGACTTTCAAACATGAACATGTCATTTATTAATATGTATTTGTGTCTAAACGACATATAAACATCTTTTCCTATTCTATTTTAACTGGAAACGCTTCCAACATGCTTGGGTGTCGTGTGAAAAATAGGCGTCGGCCCTATTTCTAGCAGGCACGCGTTTTCGGTGCGGCTCGAGTGTCACGCAGGCAGTGTGTAAGCTCGAAGCTGTTAACATGGGAGCCGAAATATAAACGGACACGCCACGCAGCGGACACGGTCGCGCAACGCATCCAGTGTGTAACCGGCCTAAGCAGTCTGCAACACCTGCAAACAACTGTTAGCCTGTTTAAACTTCAGGAAGCTAATTGTGTGACTTTATTGACTGTGTACTATGTTTAAAGTTTCAGTTTCATTAAATAATTGCTCAAAGAATTTAAACAAACTTTTGTGTTGGAGTTTGTAACATTCCAAAATGTTAATTTTGACTTAAAGATTTCCATTTTTACTGTAAATGCATATTGGTTCCAAAAATCAGTTATCGGTTTTACTAATGGTGCATTCTTTTTGTCCACCGAAGTCGTTTTACGAGTTGTTTTCCGGAGTAAAAAGAACGCCCCCGAGGTCGTATTTACGACTCGTCAAGTCGTCTGAACTCAGAGGACCCCGAGCTCACTTTCAAAGATGGCTACGTCGTGCATCACACGTAGTAAACATTGTGGTTATCTACAATTTTAAGCACTTTTGTCTTTGTTGTAACCAAATGAAGAAGTCGTACACATAGCGCTGTATACTGCTACCTATAGGCATGTCGCTACAGTCTTATTAGGAGTTAAATACCGCCTAATTAGTTATTTTGTAGCTTGTGCAGCTGAAATTGGCTAGAGACGCTCGGTTGCTATATGACAACAATGGCTTTAAGCCGAGTCTTGAGCAGAAAGCACAGCAGTAGCCTACGTTAACGTTAATCAAAACGTAATTTTCATGTATCAAACTGTGAAATATATGTGTGTAATATGTCAATAACTGGGTGAATAGAATCCTAAATGTTACTAAAAATGTTACAAAAATCCATCTTTTCTCCGACTCGTAGTATTGTGTGACAAAAGAATGCAACAACCCGGCCGTCGTTCGTTTTTCGACACGGATGTGACGCGTTACGACCTAGCTAGTCGATGTACAAGACAAAAAGAACGCACCATAACTACTAATAATCGGTATTGTACCCTACCCAATACTTTAAAGGGGTGATAGAATGATTATATAGGGTATTTCACACTGTTCCTTATGGTCTCCTAATGGGGTATGTAACATTGGTTGGGCTGAAAATGGCCTGGTTGATATTTTATTGGCCCTTATGCATCCCTGTGTTTTGGCCCTATTTGTAACAAGAGCTTTTCTTCCAAATATGGTATGGTCATGAATATTTAGATGAGCTTGGCGCTGATGGGTTGAGCGACTTGCCATAACGCCAATATTAGAGCACGCCCGCGATTGGTTGAGCCGAATCCCCAATACACATACATTAGAGAAGGCGACAGAATCTCATATTCCAGACACTGCAATGTTTCATTACCAAATTCACTTCTGAGACTTTTTAAGCGAGAAATCAACTATATAAAGCTGAAATATGGGCCGCGTTTACAAAAATTTGATGGCTAATTGAAATTTGGTAAGATCGTCGGACTTTAGGAGCTCCACACAGTCCGACGGAAAGCGCAGCCTGCTGGGCTCCATACCCAGGGCAAAGTCACCCTTTGTGGATACTGCACTACGGGCTCCGCGCCAGCTGCCCGGCATAACTATAATAACTTTGATTTTAAGGCATTTTTATGAACGGAGGGCGCGTCTTTGTAGGACCCAGCTGCTTCGCAATATTCCATCAATAAAATGGGGAAATACCGCAGCTAGCTAGCTACACTGTCGCCATAACTAAATTATATTTACAGTTTGAAGAGGCTTTATTTCCCCGATTGTTTGATTAAATAACTCACATACAAATAACACACATACCCATTATAAGATTTACTGGAACCTGCGGGCTGCCGTAAAAGATTGCGGGCGTAACAAGCTCGCTGACACTGCGGTCAGGGCGGCGATGTAGCAACCCAGGCAGCACCAACACCGGTGTTCTAACGGAACACCATACCCATCAGAATGGGATACCTTCCGGTTAATGCGCACGCGAAGTGACATTTGGGATTGCGCATGCGTTAAATTTAAACCATCATTTCAGCATACCTAAGATTACAAGCGGTAAGTGTTGGTGTATTATATATACCAACCCGGTCTCCGCGGCGGGGAAGTGTAACGGCAGTTCGTAACTGATCGCAATCGATACGTTCCGCGGACGGAGTTGTCTTTTGTCTTGTTTTTACGTAAATGTAACGTTATTTTTACGTAAATGTAACGTTATTTTAGGACTTGTAAATTATACCGTTATTTTCTCGGGTAGGGGACGGAGGCGCGTCGGCAATCTCATAAGCCGGATGCGAGCGCCGCTGGTGAAATACATTACTTTACATTTTTCGTCTTGTCCACGAAAACCGACAAAAACGTCTCCCGTGAACCGCATCAAGATTCAAATAACGTCACAATTAACGAACTTCCATGAGACCGGGCTGTTATATCGCATTAAACAATGGGCTATCAAAACAGCATTACCTTTTTATAAATAAAGTATTTTTTTATTAAACCGGGGGTTATCAAAACAGCATACCCCTATAGAAACTGTATTTTTATTAAAAAATGGGCTATCAAAACAGCATACCCCTTTATAAACTGTATTTCTTTTATTAAACCAGGGGTTATCAAAACAGCATACCCTTCACAAACACTGGTATGCTGTTTTGACAAAGTAGGCCAAATTGACAGACCCCGCTATAAAACTAAACTTCCGGTATGCTATTCTGACAAAGTATGCTACATCGACAGAACACCGGCACTAAACTCCGACACACAGTCGGAGAAAATTTGCAATTAGCCATCCTTTTTTGTAAAGCGGCCCATATTTGAGCTTTATATGGTTGATTTCTCGCATAAAAAAGTTTCAGAAGTGAATTTTGTAATGGAATAGCAGAGATTTGCGTGATCTAGCTAGATTCAGAAGACTACCTGATCTCAGGTCAGTTGTGTAGCCTATGTAAATGTTGGGGCGTGACTGTTCTCTTAAGGTTCCGGATTTTGAGACGCTTGCGTAAGCAACTCAGCTTTGTTGGGATTCGCCCGTTTTCAGCGGCAGTTTCAAAATATGAGATTTTCATAGTAAAGGGGTGTCAGTGGGACTTTGAGCTTCTATGTATGTCCTATTTACCCACCGAACTGTCGTTATTCAACTATGACAGGGTAAAATCGGTTTTGCATTCTATCACCCCTTTAAGTTACATGAAAGATTTCAGTTTTTTTTAAACATTGGTGATGCACAGAGACTGAGTTTGCTTTCCACATATGAAATATCTGAGGCCATGTTCTGACCTGGTTTTAACATCTGTCCTGAGTGAAAGATAGTGCTAGTACTTTTTTACTTTTACTTCAGTACAATTTTAAATACAGGATACTTGTAACAAAGCATTTCTACTGTGTGATTTTGCTGCTTTAAATATCTGAATACTTCTTCCACTGACTATCAAGTTATACAAACATGGTACTTAAGAAGTGTTGTAATGTAACAAAGTACAAATAATTTATTACTAAGTAGAATTTGCACGTATCTTTACTTTGTTTTTTGTATTTCACAAAAATTTTACTTTTACTTCACCACATTTCCTTAATAAAATGTATATTTTTACTCCGATACATTTCCTTCTAAGCATCTTCGTTAATACAAAATACAATCAGAGGAAATTTGTTAGACCGCAAAAAAGCAGTTTGGCCAATAATCGCTCCTAAACTTGCAAGTTATTGCACCTCCATTCCAGCTGTTGACTAAGATTGGGCATCGAGAACCGGTTCCAACTTGGAATCGTTTCAATAATTACGATTCCAGTGGAATTGTTTCTTTATTGGAATCGTTTGGAAAATTTGGTTTCCGTTTTGATGCTCGGTTCCAAATTTAACATGCGCAAGTTTTGGTGGTTTAGTGGCCAGGCGCTTGTTGTGTTGCAGCCATGGAGCACAGTAAGCAACCGCTCTGATGCTGCGTTCCACACACAATTTTTAACCCGTAAGTTACGACTTCAAGTCACGACTCACGACTTGGTAGTGTTCCAGGCAAAGTCACGACAAACCCTTCTAGCTGGCTAGCTAGCGGCTACCTAACAATTTCTGTAGCTACTGAGGAGGAGAGAGGGGCAAGGTGGAGGGTGGGGGTGTGGCCTTGACCAACTGCCACTATGCTTGTTTGAAAGCCATGATGTCTCTCTCTCATGTGTGGGCCAAAGGTAACCTTGCTCCTTATGACCTCATAAGGAGAAGATTCCAGATTGGCCCATCTGAGCTTTCATTTTCTCAAAGGCAGAGCAGGATACCCAGGGCTCGGTTTACACCTATCGCCATTTCTAGCCACTGGGGGACCATAGGCAGGCTGGGGGAACGCATATTAATGTTAAAAAAAATAAAGTGAAAATTTTCATGCCATGGGACCTTTAATAAACATAACCTGTAGTAGTACACAATCGTATGCGTATTGTTTTGATTACAATGTGCGGAATTACTTTACGTTGCCTATTTATGTCTATTTATTTATATTTCTCACCGTTAATCACAGGCGTCTGTACAGCATCAACAGGGGTTGCCATTGTTGTTTATGTGTGTGTGACGTTAAAAACTGTAACTGGGAGTACAACCATCTGGTACGAGTTCACGTGTAGTAAGTTATGGGTTTGACTGCCGTTCCAGGGCACTTTCACGGGTAGAAGGTTGTGAAAACACGAGTTACGGGTTGCCTGGAACGCGCCCTAAAGTGTGGCTGAAAAAGCCCGGTAAAACTGTAAATCACCATTCAATCAAAATATTATCTGTCAAATAAGGATGTGACCCGTTTCAACTCCACCCTTCAAAGAATCAGAATCGAGAATCGATAAGAACCGGAATCAAAAGGAAGATTCGGAATTGCAGCTCTATACAATAATACAGTAGCATTAATACAGTAATAATACCAAAGTGGGTGGTTTTGCTGCTTTAAATATCTGAATTTTTCTTCCACCACTGACTGTAAAGTTACAGAGACAAAAACCTTAAGTAGGCTACAATACTTGAGCAGGCTACTTGATCATAACATACAGTTCATGTTATGATCAAGTAGCTGTTTTGACTCCTTTCCTTTCCTACTTTCCCTTGAACGCATCTGAGCAGTGAGTGCAGCAAACAACGTGGCCGGGCGGAATGTAAACAAAGGATCCCAGTCAGTAAACGGGCCCAATCATTAAATAAACCTTCTCTTTTCATTTTATCTGAAACGTTGCAAAAACACCCTTTATAGCCTGTATATACATGCATACTGATTATTCTATCTTAAGATAACGCATTTGATATGAAAAAAGGGAACAATTAGACCGAACGAATCCACTTTAGAATGTCATTTTAAGTCAATATAAGCTGTTTCCCCAGCTTAGGTTTCTTGCCAAACGATAGCCTACCTGAAAGGGAAAGGGGGTGATTGAGAGAATAAGGAGCCCCCAGCGATGATTGGCGGTGTAACACGACGCTTCGGGAGTCCGGCATCATCACATGGCAGATGGAAATTTCCACTCAGTCTTCTCGCTTGTTAAATGGAAAGGGTCTCCAACTCTTGTCTCCACTAAGTCCGCCTGCTAGCTGCTGCAGCTGTCCGCCTCCACCGAAACATTAGGTAAGCCCCTCCAACATTTACATATCTATTACACTTTAGGCCTACATTTATTACATTTTTTTTTTACAAATCTACCCGCGAGTATGACTTGCCTCCTTATTTTGATGTTTGACGGCGGGTTGCTTTGATTCGGACGGTTGCTTTGATGTCAAACGGAATCGAGAGTTTTTTTTTTTTTTTTTAAACAGGCTAATGTAGAAAACGTAGGAAAATAAAAAAAAAAAACAAAGCTTGTGCGCGAGTTTTCCAAAGACTCGTTTCCCATTTATAAATTTTTTTGACCTCCTTGACTTTTAGTTTAGTAGTTTTTTCTCAGATACGTTCATATTTGCAAACTAACACTCAAAAGAGAAAGAGCAACAGCAGCTGTTTGTGGAGTGCTTCCTCTGGGTGTTGCCTGTAGTCAAGAAAGCAGGGTATACGCGCCAAACACGCGTCTGTATTTCCACAAGAGAAACAGGCTCTAATAGTCTGGCGCACGGGGTTCATTTACTGTCGTTTTACGTTCACAAACAGGCTACACGTTTGCACTGAAGGCACCAGTTGATGCTATGGTTCGAAAACTCCCAATTTGCACGTTGTGTTGTGTTCATACTGTGCTGCCTTTCCGCCTTTACTGACACAAAGGCGACTATTATTATTGTTTTCCAGTTTGCATCATATTAGGCTAGGCTGCTTTTGTGGCTGCTCCCAGCGTCTATGCAAGTCACAAATCATAGAGTTTAAGTTATTTGGAAGGGATAAACAGAGGAGGAATATGCATAACGGTATAATATGGGGCATGTCTTTATGTAACAGCCAACAGACAGTAGCATGCTGAGTGTGGCCTGCTGCAGGGCCCACTGAGGGCTAATAAATATGTTATGACTGTAATCACAGGCTTACGGAAGAGGATTAGGGCCACATGCGAAAAATGTATATGAGTTAATGAGTTTAAAAAGTCTGAATTCTGAGGGGGGAAAAGTCAGGATTTTGAGTTTAAAGTCAGTTTAAGGGGGCTCGGAAAGTGCCGGAAATAATTGGGATTCTGAGTTTAATTTCTGAGAAAAAAGTCAGAAAACTGAGTTTAAATTCAGTTTCAGGGGCTGGAATTAATGTGGATTCTGAGTTTGAAGTCAGATTTCTGAGAAGAAATTCAGAATTCTGAGTTTAAACTTCTGACTTCTTTCTTAGCATTCAGACTTTAAACTCAGAACTCAAATACATTTTTCACATTGGCCCTAGTCCTCTTCCGTACAGGCTCAAACTGCTGCCATGCTCTGGTTGGAAATATTTTTTATATTCTTTTTAACTTAACTCCATGATGGGCTACCCTCAGTATCACCACAAAAACTAGATTTTTCTTTCTTTTATGTCATCCCTTTCTCATCAAATGTATTGTTGTTGAATGTAGTCTTCCTCTGTTTGATTATGTAATTACTTGGGAATCACTTTGAGAAAGAAATAGCAATAACAGGGGTCAGCAATGTTTCCAAATGTCTCTGTTTTAGGGGCTCGGAAAACGTCGGAATAATGTGGACGCGAAGCGTAAACATAGCAAAACGTATTAGTATGGCTGTAGTAGTAGTAGAGCTGCAAAGATTAAGCGATTAGTTGTCAACTATTAAATTAAGCGGCAACTATTTTGATAATCGGTTTATTTTTTATGAAATAAAAGCAAAGATTCTCTGATTCCAGCTTGTTAAATGTGAATATTGTTCTAGTTCCTTCTCTCCTCTGTGAGAGTAAACTGAATATCTTTGAGTTGTGGACAAAACAAGACACTTGAGGATGTCATGTTCGGCTTTAGGAAACACTGTCAGACGTTTTTTACCATTTTCTGACATTTTATAGACCAAACAACTAATCAATTATTCGAGAAAATAACGGTTATGTTGCTGCCCTAAGCCTAAAACAGAAGGGTATCCTTTTGCTCTTCGTGGAGATTTCCAAAACGTGCCTTTACTTGGATACTTTTCATACACATGCTCAGTTGTTGCCACTTTCTTTGCTGTAATACTTTATGTTTATCCTCTTAAGCCACTATTAAGTTAAGCATTTGAAGTGACAGCCCATGATCGCAGCCACATACAGCAGAGCGACTGCCCATAGGCTGAAAACAAAGACTAGACTCAGCCAAGAGAATATCTTGGCTTTGGTACAGTTAAGTGGTGTGTTCAGTTTCTATCATTGCTCTTCTGACTGCTAAAAATACCCCGTTGCCACACAGTGACTTTCAAAACCCGCTCTGTTCTCTGTGCACCTTACTTACATAACAGTTCGAAGGGATCTGGCAATGTCTTCCCTTAGCGAAGCTCCACCTATGTCTTTGTCAGACAGCTTTTTAAGTTTCTACACTTAGACAGTAACAGGGCTGCAACTAACGATCATTTTCATTGGCGATTAATCTGTTGATTATTTTCTCCATTAATCGACTAGTTGTTTGGTCTATAAAATGTCAGAAACTGGTGACAAATGACAATGAGTGTTTCCCAAAGCCCAAGATGACGTCCTCAAATGTCTTGTTTTGCCCACAACTCAAAGATATTCAGCTTGCTGTCACAGAGGAGAGAAGGAACTAGAACAATATTCACATTCAAGAAGCAGAGAACCGATGAAACGATTAATCTTTGCAGCTCTATACAATAATACAGTATCATTAATACAGTAATAATACCCAAGTCGGTGTGTTTTATGGTTATGTTAAAGCTTTAGTGCATAACTTTTTGATATTAATGAACATCCCTTACATTCAAGCCATTGCCAAATAAGTTGCTACAAATCTAATGAAGACTATCAGCTCCACACATCTCTCTCTCTGTATTTCTCAGTATGGCTATCTTCAGAAGATTGTGGCGCCTGGTGCACAAACTTGAGTAAAGATAATGACCTCTTCTGAAGAGTCCATCATGTTTTTTTAATCCTCCCTGTCCTCCTTGGCTACTAGCAACTGTGTGGAGGAGGGGTGGGGGTGGTGCACGATCACTGAAGGCTTGTATCATGTGGACGCGCTGACAGTTTTGTTGTCATTACTTAGAATTCCTCATGGGGGCGACCGAAACTACGCACTATAGCTGTAAAGCTTTGAGGCGCAAACTCATGGCGCTTTAGTAAAAGCTGCATGCATGCACACACAGAGTTCTCTCACATTATTTTTTTGAAAACACTGTCAACACACTAAAACGGTTTTCTTTAAAGAAATGTGCCTAAATAGGGATGAAAAAAACAGGAAACGAGAAAGATCACAAATGTCAGTTATTAAAGAAAGTGTAAAGTCACATTGCCTGACTGCAACTACCCATTTTAGAACAGGAGTTTGGAGTAAATAAGGTGTAATGAAATTGATTAAAGTTGACTTGTAATCTGTTAAATTGCATTATTAAGCCCTCTAGTTTAAGGGGTCACTCCAGCCATATAGTATTGCACTTCCACATAGATGGGGGACACGCAAGGGACAAATAAAAAAGAATGGTCAAAATTGAAGAAGCATGAGCTAGGGCTGCTCGAATATGGAAAAAAGAAAACATGAACACAATTATTTACCACGATTACTCACGGACTTTGTTGCAATTATTGAAGTTAAAAAAGCAAATCAGTTAAACAAGTCAACAGTGAAAACACCTTGAAACGGTGAAATTTCCCCTTAATACTTTTGCCATTTGAAATTCTTTTTCTTCCTTCAGAACACGAGACAAAATAAGAGTTTGTGTGATCGTTAGGATACGAAATAGTAATTTAGCGCTTAAAATTTCGATTAATTACACAGCCCTAGCTTAAACTGAAATGTACTGACTTTTAGTCTTTAGTATGGATGCTGCATTTCCCATAATGCATCTTGATAGTGTCTTTCATTCAACCCTCCCTGACTGCTATATGCCTACATTTTTCAAACTCCGCGCCTCCAAGTTTGTAACGCGGGCTTTCTGGTCAATTCTCCAGCCCAAGCTGAGGTGACCCTGATGACATCAGTACAACATCAGCTGCTGCTGGTGCGGGCTGATGTAAGTCATGGTGCAAATGAGCAAATGATGTGCGAGCCAGATGCCGAGACAGTTTGGAAAGGAGTGGATATCACGCACACAAAGACACAGTGACTACGTTTACACGCACCTAATATTCTGTTTTTTGTCCTTATTCCGAAAAAGACGATATTCCGACTAAGCTGTTTACATGGCTAATGGAGGTGAATATTCCACTAATATTACCGTTTACGTGTAACCGTGCAAAACAGGATTTTTTTCAAAGTTTTCCAGCAGCGGCGGATTATTGGAGCGTGCGAACACAGTGTCCGTCTTTCATTCCTTCAACCAGCTTCTTGAAAAGGCGATGTTTGTGCTTATCCAAAACCCTGTTGACATCCAAGTCATGTTTCTCCTTCTTATTGGGTCTGCAGCCTTGCAAACTGTTGGCTGGTTGGTTTGTGTACAGAAACCATAGCAACGCACAAAGCTGACCATGCAGAAAAACCGCCCGATTGAGATGCATATTCCGAATGCGCTGTCCAAACAATGGCTCTAAAACCCGAATAATACCGGAATATCCCATGTGTCTTAATCAGAAAATGCTATATTCGGAAAGAGGCCTCATTCAATAGAATATCCAACCGGAATATGCTGTTTACATGACCTGGATCAAATTTGGAATATTGTCATATTTGGAATAATAGTGGAATATTGGTGTGCATGTAAATGTACTGAGTGAGGCAGGGGCGCAGATGGGAAGAAGCATCTGGCAGCTTTCCAAGACACTGTCAACACATTGAGTTAAAACCTGAGAAGGTGGCACTCTGTAGAATGTAAGCAGCTGCCTGTTGTTTTACCTGCGGGATTGCATAAGTCAATGGCGTGGAAGCTGCATTGAGTACACTTGTAATGGTCACAAATTAACCATGTGCATCAGAGCTTTTTTTTTTTTTTTCAAATGTGAACCAGGGCTCATTATTTAACACGATTACTTATTGACTTTCGGAAAGATGTTGCATTTAGTGAACTTCAAAAAACACGTCCACATTAAAAAACTTTGAACTGTGAAATTTCCCTAGTTATTAGATAGTCTCTGTCGCCCCCGTGAGGAATTCTAAGTAATGACAACAAAACTGTCAGTACGCCCACATGATACAAGCCTTCCGTGATCGCGCACCACCCCCACCCCTCCTCCACACAGTTGCTAGTAGCCAAGGAGGACACGGAGGATTAAAAAAAAAAAACATGATGGACTCTTCAGAAGAGGTCATTATCTTCACTGGAGTTTCTGCGCGGGAAAAGTCGTCGGACGCCACAATCTTCTGAACACAGCCATACTGAGAAATCCAGAGAGAGTTGTGTGGAGCTGATTGTCTTAATTAGCTTTGTAGCAACTCATTTGGCGACGGCTTGAATGTAACAGATGTTCGTTAAGCTTTAATACTTTTTCCCGTTCAACTTTTTGAAGTCCCTCTTAAGCTAAATCATACGTTATTACAGAAACGTGCAATGAAAAAGCACTGCCTACAGTGTGTCGGTGTGCCGTAGGACGTAACTTTTCTGCGTCCAATGGCGGTATGCGTGGAATATGTTCGACTATTTGTTTGTACTTCCACATATCTGCTTAATTTTACCATTTCATGTTATAGGAGTCGTGTTAAGTTACTACTGATAAAGACCCAACATATACTGGTGTTGCTGCTTCATAATAAAAGCTTTTAAATTAACGAAATAACGAGAGACTTTTATTGCGAAGAATTTATGGGAAATGAACATCCACTGTTTTACAGCCACTCCTTTGACTACTCGGGCTTGCCGGCTTCTAAGTTGTGACGTTAGAACAGGGGCTGCAGTAACATCCCACACGCTCGTGAATTCTGTTACATTTTATGAAACAAAACAAAAAAAGGTTATTGTCTACCGGCGTTTTCCAGGGGGACAAGAACACAATACAAAATAGAAAGAAAAAAAGAGTCTACTCGCAAAACGAAATGTGCAAAATAAATCCTTTTCAGAAATTGAATCTGTGATCAAAACCCAATGTATTGCAAGCAGCCTTTAATGTGAAATGTGTTGATCCTTGCAGTGAAAGTCTGTTATTTACTCAGCCTCCACGTGGAGGTCAGGGGTCAGCCGCGGGTAGTTCAATGTCTCGCTGAAGATCCTGTAAACATGGAGGGATGTTTGCAGACACAGCTGCTCGAGCACTTAGTTCACTACACAAAACCTTTTTTACAACTTGTGAGTTCTATTAACTACAGGGTGTATGTGCTTCTATCATAGTGTGCGTCCAGTAAAGGTAAAAACCAGTTGCAAAAACATTGCAACATTTAACTTGCACACTTTATAGGTATACTTTTTCATCACGTTAAACAAAAAATAAAAAAAAATAAAGCACAAAACGGCATCCCAAACTGAAAACACGGCTTGTTTTAGCTATTAACATGTCATTTAAAAAAAAAACGTAAAACTTAGAGGTAATAAAAAGAGAAAAAACAGACAGGATTCTCAGCAACATATAAACAAAAAATAAGCAACTCAAATAACATTGTTCATGTTCAAAAAGGGTAGGAAGAAGTTAAAAACTTTTCTGGTCCTATATTTTTATACATTATTCATAATAGGAATTCAATTTGCATCTAGTGTCCATGTTCAACTCGGCCGGCTCGAACAAATCAAACCTTTTTTGGACGATAACAAGAACAAAGACAACAGGAACATGTGCCAAGAATGTGAACCAGAATCCAACACGCATCAGTATTGATTAATTAGAACTGCGATCAATAACATCTTAGCGATCGGTGACGTCATTACAGTGTCTAGTTGTCACTCGGTAAAGTGTTTCAAAAACTAACAGGTCTCTGGATAACAGAGCAGGACAGGTGCAGGGCCGCTGATGCAACGGGACATGAGTAAGAGTCCCAACACTGTCTCGTCTCAACGGACACACAGAGGATAATGAGTTCATTCGGTGCATTCTTATGACCCATTTTGCATAATTAAATTGACCTAATTTATGTATTTATACTTGCATAATGTTAAAAAAAATGCTATTCAGCTTCTGCTGCACTTAATTTGACCGGCTACAGATTGTAGAAAGGGTCCTGGCAGTAGGGCTGCTCAATTATGGGAAAGAAGGGGGGGGGGAAATCATAACCGAGATTATTTTGCTCAATATTGAAATCACGATTATTTAACACGATTCCTCATTTAGTGAACCTAAAAAAACAGAGAAAAAGTTAAACAAATTCACACTGAAAACACCTTGAACTGTGAAATTTCCGCTTCATACTTTTCCCCTTTAAAATAACAAATATATATATATATATATATATATATATATATATATATATCTCAAATGTTAAACACATCTTTTGAAAACAAGTCAAATAAATACATCGTACAAATACAAAACGGACAAAAATAAATTATATCAAAAAAAAATTGTATCATAAATCCGTGTCATTCAGAACACAGAAAATAAATAAGACTCAACTCGCAAAACAATCATTTTTCTCAATTACATTGTTTTATGTGATCGCTAGGAGCCCAAATCGCGATCAGAAGTTGATTAATTGCACAGCCCTATTTGGCAGTCGAGTTGCGAGTTTAAAGTTTTCCTACCCACAAAATATCTTTTTTTTAAAAGGCAGACTCAAAATACAATACTGCATGCTTTCTTTAGAGGATATAAAAATGTCAACCCTGGGTAAATAAGCAGTCAGATTAGTTCGGTGTATAACAACCCCGCTGCACTTCACTAACAAACTTGGAAATGTACAATGTTCTGTACAGACTGTTTGTTTGTCCTGGTCTGTGTTGGCCAGTGTTCATCATGCTGCAAACAAGAAAAGTATTCTCTAAATGCGGTGTTCTGTCAAAGGAGCCGTCTGTCCCAAATGCTCGGTGGCCAATGACGTCTTGGTATAGGTGACTCAGATATTTAGACAAAGGCAGCGGCCGAGTGCTCACAAATTACACTGATGTGGTGTTTTTGTGGTGGGCACGTTGTGAAAAAGAGCACAGGATGAACTTTGTTTTAGTCAAACAGAAACTGAAGTCATTTAAATCTTTTTTTTTTTTTTTTTAAATAGACAAAATCCTCTTAGGGCCATTTTCCTGTGTCCTCTCGGGCTGCACAATTATCATCAACAGGCACAATAAAGACATTGGGAAAGGCTGCGACACATCGAGAAAGACACTATTCTTTTGTGTTAGTTAATGGAAAATATCAGTAGAAAACTGCACTTTAAAATGTAACCGTCGTTCCTTTTTTTAGGGCTGTCTTTTATATTCAATGTTCAATTTGTTTAATTCAAGAATGATTTCCTTTCATTTGTTTTAAAATCAACAAGCAATTTGTTGTATTTTAGCAGAATACTGAAAGCAGCAGAGCTGCAGAACTGAGTGCACTTTAATATCTGTTTATTTATCGCAAGTAATATCGCTATTAGGGCTGGGGACAGTATGCTTTTGTCCCGCTTCGATTCTTTCACGATACATGGACGCCGATTCCATTTGTATTGCGATTTTCATTTCCTTCTTTAACAAAAAAAAGTTGAATAATACACTTCTAGAGACAATATATCATGACACATTTCAAAAAAATTCTAAGAAATCTGACATTTGTACTGAAGTACATAACATGGATTTTCTGCATTTTCTGCTTTTGCTCTGTTTTGCTGGAAACGGATATGATGTAGTGTCAACGGTACTGTATGAACAGAATATATTTTTTTTATAATATAATAAACATTGTTGCAAAAAAAAGAAACACGATACATATGATTTTGGATTTTTTTTCCCAGCCCTAATCGTTATTGGGATATTTTCGATACGATTATCTGTGGCAATACTGTATTGATACACGGAAGTCAAGTATCAATCTTTTATTATATAAATTGCACTTGAGAATTTACTTTTTGGGTACTAGAATAATATAATCAATTGCTTTATTTCAGTCCACTGGATGGACTCGTTGAAGTGAAATGAACAAAGAGAAATATATCCTTTTAGGTAAAACAGATGTTGACAAAGTTTTCCTTTGGGGACATAATGTCGAAAAAAGGGGAATAAACATCAATATATCGCAGAATACCATGGCAATATGTTAGGTTTGTGTTGCAAAAATATCGCATTATCGTATCGTGGGGCCTCTGGTGATTCCCCACCCCTATCATGCAGCCCTAGTGTCCTCCTCCTTCTACTAAAGTCAAGGTTGAAACCTTGAGCTTGAAAAGAATGACATATTGTTACAAAGCAAGATGCTGGCGTCATCAGGGCAGGCAGATCAATACTAACTGATAAGATCAGAGCGAGGGTCCGAAAACCACGGCTTCACAAACAAGGTTAGGACATACCAGGTTTGTGTTCAAAAGGCCAACATGTTGTGTACTGAAGTCAGAGTTTCTGTCAGTGTGTTTTTTTTGTGCCTTTGGCTCGAACTGCAGTGTGATATAATATACTAGATCCTTCACAGCAATGTCCGTTTGCCTTTTTGAATTATCCTGGAATTTCAGCGTCCTCTAGGGCGGCAACTAATGATTATTTTAATGGTCGATTAATGTGTTTTTATTCGTCTCGATTAGTTGTTTGGCTTATAAAAAGTCAGGAAATGGGGAAAAATGGGGATCAGCGTTTCCCGAAGCCCCAGATGACGTCCTCACATGTCTTGTTTTGTCCACAACTCCAAGATATTCGGTTTACTGTCCCAGAGGAGAGAAGAAACTAGAACAATATTCACATTTAAGAAAAAAATAACTCCAACCGGTTAATCAATTATCAAAATAGTTGTGCTCTATACTACTGTTCTTTGTTTGGGGTTTTTAGTGTGCTTTCCAAGAATTTTTCTAAAACTTTTCAGCATACAGAACCTATTAGTTGCGGTTGTCCTCATTGGATCAGTCAGTAATAAGGAACAAAGATTAGCTTTGTTAGCTTTTGTACTGAACGTTTGCCATTTTTTATGCTCAATTTATTGAATTTCAATGAAACAGCCTGCACTGCTGCTTCTGTGGATTTATGGCCCTTTGTTATAAATATTCCAAGTGTGACAGTCAGTACAGTAAATGGTTTGAACAGTTCAATGTCCATTTTGGTTGCAGGCCAGATAAAATACCCAAGGTCCTCCGGTTAAAATGACAAATCACCACTCTGAAATCTATCTGGAAATACTGGGCTTGTGCAAGCTTGCTAAAGATGTTGTCAGACATCAGAAATGTGGTGAGAGAAGAGTGAAACGTTCGCCAGTCCCGCTCACTGATTTCTCTAGGGAGTTCTGCAGACTTATTATTTCGGCTCACGTATCGTACATCCATAAATTGGAGCCGTCCAAGCTCAGCCAGAAGGCATGTGCTAGGGCTCCTTTTTATGTGTTACGTAAATAAACACTTTACATCAGCTCAGCATTTGGGACATTGGCTTGTATGATCTGACTTGTGGGTTTTTAGCCATGCTAGCGGGATGTGGCTCAAAGGAATGGCAAATTTGGTCCAGGCTGAAATATCTCAACAACTGTTTGATAGATTGAAAACTTGAATTTGGTACAGTAATGTTGATGGTCCCCAGAGGATGAATCCTATTGATTTTGCTTAATGTAGTTTTGTACCAAAGAGCAAATGTTAGCATGCTAACATGCTAAACTAAGGCTTTTCACTACAAAGTTTTGGTTAAAAAACAAATATCTTTTGCTATACCATGGGTCTGCACTACTGTGGGGTTTCTGAGCCCCTAAAAACAGGAACACACCCTGTTTCAGTTTGAAAATACGGGCACAAACGGAGACTTTGGAAAACGACAGCCGCGTCACTTAGTCTTTTCGGTTTGGTATAGGCTTACATACCTTTTAGTAGCAGTTCTCCACCTCGTCGTTGGTCCAAGCTAATAAATCCCTGGTCTTACTTTTGGCCATTGTTGTTCTTTCTCCAAAGAATTTTTCTGTATTTTCAACTTCCATCCAATATCCATGATTTTGAACGGCAGAGTAACGTTGGGCAATCTGCTTACTGTTTTCACCGGCACGTGCATGCGATATGCCAGTCTGGTCTAATGGCAATTCGTGATATGGTTACGTTATTGAATCTATTGAGTCGTGGACAGGACACGTAAATCTGGTTTATTTCATGTGGCGATTACGAATATTAAAGCAATGTATTTCAATGGGAAGCATATTTCGTGATCACAGAACGATTACGGTAGCGAGTAGTATTGATAAGGCGAAAGTCCGCGCAGGGAGGCTGGCTAGGGTGGTGGATGGGTCAAAAAACACAGGACTTTCACCTCGGAGACCGGTGTTGCAGGACATTTCCTCGTTATTCTCTTCCTAACCACAACCGTCCCTCTGTTGTCGGCGTGCCCCACGTGTGACGATTCCTTTCTCCGTTCATCTTTTCCTAACCATAACCGTCCCGTTATTGTGGCGTTTAATTTCCCCGTTGTTGTGTGCCCCTGCGCCCGGGGATCGTGTCCCGCGAGTGGCGGCCCGTCCCATTGTTGTGGCCGGCGTGTGGCGCCTCATTTCCCCGTTGTTCCGTCCCCCAGAGCAGGTTCGAAAATCGTGACCTGTAAACGATCAAAATACGTGGCGTGTACACGAAATAAACGTCAAAATCGTGACCTGTACACAAATTAATAAATCAAAATAACGTGACTATTTCAGGACCTGGCGTGTGACCGGGTTGGATATGCGTTGTCAGATCTGTTAATATGAACTGAAATTAGTGCTGCCACTGGAACTAAAACTCTTGTGTGGACAGAAGTTGTTTTTTGTCTCAAAAATAAAACCTAATAGTGTGGATGTAGCCCAACTGGCGAACAAGATAAATATATTGTAAGAATGATGATGTTAGCATTTATGTTGTTCTGGGAGACCATGAGACAGACGTGTCTTGTACAGTGCTCAGTAATTCATTACAAACATACATAAGCCTACATGATGAATAGAAAAACATGATGTATTACTGTAGGTGTTGGTTTGAAACACACCTACTGTACCTGTGAGGTGATAAATGACAGCCCTGACTTAAACACTTGTGCGTGTGCCTACTTTGGAGGCAAGTCTGTTCAGCCTGAGATTCAGAAATGTGCAGCTGAATATGAGCCAACACTAAACATCAGCGTTGTCAGGCCTTGGTTCTTTATGACCATGGGGATCTCCTTAAAATATCAAGGGGCTGCTAATGTATCAGATTTTAGGAATTCTTGGATGGGAGGATTTCTAGGTTAAATGTAGTGTAAAAGAAAATACAGTGATTTAAAATGGAATTCTACAAGATATGTTTTTATTTCAACTTTAAGCTACGGCAACCTGGTTCATGGGCTTCAACAAAGATGGGAGACCAGATGAGGTATGCGCTTAAAATAGGCATTTATTTACCAAAAAAAAACAATACTAAAGAATAGAAGAAATGTGGAAGTCAGTAATCAGTCGTGTATGCATGCATGTATGGGTGTGTGGAAATGTTGTAACAAGCAAAACCAAAAAGACACATGCGGTGAGGGAATACCGGCAGACCGCAGCTATTCAAAATTCAAAACCTCATAGACTAACATTCAATACAAGCATTTTTCATTCCCATCTGACTATATCATGTTCTATAGAGCCCCCCACCCATCTCCAACTCTGCTTTGAAGCATTTAAGAGTGACAAGACAGAAGTGTAGAGAGATTACACAGTGGTACAGCCAACATTTAAGAGCAAGGTGCTCTTGACAGAATATCTGTCAGGATGGGCAGAAGCAGTCCATGCCATCAACCTGTGGTTTGGGCCATGCAAAGAGTTCAACCAAAGTTATTGGATTGTGGTCTGTATAGACCAGAGGAAGACTACACAAGCCAACAGACTTCAAAATGTTGCCAACATTTGCTCTTCAAAGATGTCATTTTAACTTTAGCAACCTCTAACCCTTTCACCCAGTCTCGCCTCAGCCACCTTAGATCCCAGGAGCAAATTAAGAGGGAGAATAAACAGGAAGAGCAGGAGGATAAGCCAAAGAAAGCAACTAGGGAACAGTGAGATCTTATACCGAATCCGTGAGATCTTTTTGGCCAGTATGTACACCCAGTGTTACACCTTCTGACCCAAAATACTCTTAATGTTTAAAACAACGAGTACCTGTGTTCAGTTGTCCAACCAAGTGATCTGCAGCTACACAAAAACATTAACCTTCAAACTGCCTTGCCTTTTTTTGAATTACAGCTAACCAAAGCTCACTGAACTGGAAGCGCACGAGCTCAACCAAACGTAGCAGCTAGAAGGTCCTTCCCCAAACAAAACGGCTCACTAGCCAACCATGCACAATACAACGGGGACCAAAGCTACAACAAAACTAACCCAACCAAGGCATGAGCTTTAGCAACCTTCCAACAGAACTGCTACTTAAACCTTCTCAAGTACTTTAACTTTTAAAGTTTTTCACTTTACAACAAAATTGGGCACCCTATCACCCTAATGTCTTCCCGACTCATTTGATACCAAACCATGTTGAAGAAACTCACTTCTTTAACTCTGAAAAAGTGCTCCACTAGCCATGATTTACGGAAACAAGGGCATTAACTTATCTGCCCAAATATCATACAATCCAAAACTGATGCGAACAGAATGTAAACCACCGTAACACGCTAACAAACTACCTGCAAGAGCTCAACACTCCAATACACAGCCATAGCATCACTGCAGCCCCTTCCCTCTAACTATCTAACCAGAAACTAGCTAAACTCCATGCCATTTTCTTGGCTACCAGCCAAAGTTTATGTAAGTGTGCACTAATTGCGACAGGTGTGTTGCACACATCGAGGTTGAAAGTGTTTTTGAGTATGGTTTTTGGTGTGTGGAAACGCAGTAAGGTGGAAAGTAGAACTGTGGAAACCGTAGAACGTTATATGGTGTTTGAGTTATTTTGTTTGATTAGTTTTGTTATCATGTAAAACTAAACGGATTGACATATGCAACTTAAATTTGCAGATTTTTTTTTCTTCTAATTATTTGAGTCAAAATAGAAGTTAGTTTTGAAGCACGCCACCTGCACCGGACCCACAGCTACACTACGGAGCAAAAAACAAACGTGCGTCAACAGTATTTAACAAACTCCAAAGATAATTCACTCTTAAGCCTACAGGGACAGCAGCAATTTACCAGCCGTACACAGGAACACACAAACTGCACCACAAAATCACCTGCAAACACAACACAAAGCGCTCCGTGGAACAAATCAGAGACTTGTGCAACCCAAACAGCCTACTTACCACACTCGACAAATGTCTCCCAAACAAACCAGATGCTAAAGCAAAAGCAGAGACCAAAGTAGAGCACACATCATCTAAAACCTAAATACAACAAAGATTAGATATCTTGGAACCAAATGTTAATAATAGACCATGGCATGGTCTAATAGTCCACATGCTTCGGAAATGTGTGAATAAAAAAATTCCGCAAAAGAAAAGAGGGAGTTGTCTCAACGTGCCTCATATAATAAATTCTTCCCAAGTGGAAGCACTGACGCTGGATCATCTGGAGGAGGGTGTGTGTGTGTGTGCGCGTAGTTTAACACAGATGTGTGTGGCTCTCAGTTCTGTATGCTCCACCATCGGTCGGCCAAGGACTCAAGTGTTAAATATTATAACTTGAGCACAGTAGCCTCCTGAGTTACAGCACTTCACATAACCAGCAGCTGTAAATCTCTCCCACTGTACATGAGATGCTTCAGCAGTAGCTATTATTGGTTGGGTATGGTTGAACCAGCCTCGACAGGCTCACGCACTGGGAGCATTGCAACCTTTTTGCAGTTTATTGTGATCACGTTTCTGGTGCCATTAATGTTACAGAGATGACAACGAGACAGTAGTGATTTAGGCCGAGGTGCTAATGTGCTTTATCAATTAAAAGGAATGGTCTGGCATTTTGGGAACTGTGCTTTTTTTTTTTGCTTTCTTGTCGAGCATTAGATGAGACGATCGATACCACTCATATCTGTATGCTACAAACAAAACAGGTTGCCTGGCAACTTCACGGTGACTCACTGCTCAGAAAATAGGAATGTTTTCACATTATTAAACTAACAAGATATAACATGTTATTCAGTGAGCTGCAGAGGTTGCTGGTATGTAGGTTTTGTTATCTTTGGACATAGATAGGAAGCTATTTCCAGTCATTATGCTAAGCTAAGCTAATCAGTTGCTGGCTGTGGCTTTATATTTAGTGTACAGATGTGAATGGTATCAATCTTCTCATTGAACTCTCTGCAAGGAAGTGCACAAGATCCCTGAATTTCAAACTATGCCTTTAACTCATGTCACCTCAGAGAGGGTGCATGTATTTATGGTTCAGCATATGTCCTCAACATCACAGAGAAAGTGGGTGATTTGTAGCAGCACGTTGTAGTAATTCTGACTGAGTTTAGTTTGCTAGTGATACTTATGCAGCTTGGAAGTCGCCACAACTTATTTGTAATAATTTATTTTGACACATGAGCGGTTAGATAGGCAGGTTGGTTATGTCAAGAATGAATAACCCAAACATCCAACAATAACTGAATTTTCTACTTCCACTTAATTGCATTTGCTTTGTGGCTTCCAGTGGAGGATTGTGATTGCAATTTCCAGCTCCCATGACTTGTGTGAATTAGTTTAACTGAGTAAAGTTTGTTCTTAAATGACCTACCTAGCTTTAATACAGTTAAAAGATGTAATGAAATTGTTCTTGTCTTAATCGCAAAATGTCCTGAGGAGGAAAAAAAACAAACGTTGGTCACATTTCTATAAACAATAAGTGTAATGTGATGTATGTTACATTATATAGCCGTCGCCTACTTGCAAACAAGTACACAGTGCTGATAGATTTTGCACGCAGGGGCCAGAAATATCTGTTGCCTTGGACATGTGAAATTCTTAGAGGCCATCTTATTTTTAAAGACTCAAAGAGATTTAGAATATTATTCTAACATATATACATATATAACACGTTTATCTTTCACCCTTTTTAGATAGTCCAAGGACTGTTTTATTTGATATTTGAGCAGATATTGGATGTCATCTGGCCAAAGATTTGTGTGTGTGTGTGTGTGTGTGTGTGTGTGTGTGTGTGTGTGTGTGTGTGTGTGTGTGTATCGTATTCATCCATTCAAATAACCAAAAGGTACTAAGTTATAGTCCATGGTGTCACATTAGTGATGTTTTGTTTAAAAAGTGGAGGTTAATAACCCCTTGATCCATGGCGGACCTATGTTGTTCAGCTGATGTTAACACTGATGTTATTCTCCTGCGACAGAAATTCACACATTAACACGTCCACGTCAGGAAATCTAGTTGAATGTTGATAAGCCAAAGAGGAGACCAATTTGTACGGCTGCAGCTATTGATCATTTTTATTGTCGATTAATCTGACGATTATTTTCATAATTAATCAATTAGTTGTTTGGTCTATAAAATGTCAGAAAATGGTGAAACATTTTGACAAGTGTTTCCCAAAGCCCAATGTGACATCCGCAAGTGTCTTGTTTTGTCCACAACTCAAAGATATTCAGTTTACTTAATACATAAAGGAGTGAATAAGCTATAAATTATTCACATTTAAGAAGCTGGACATTTTTACTTGTTGGTGACTCAATCTGATTAATCGATTATCAAAATAGTTGGTGATTAATTGTATAGTTGACAACTAATCGATTAATCGATCAATCTTTGCAGCTGTACCATATTTTTTAAACAGAATTTTCAACGTCAGGGTTTTCAACAGGTCTTACGTTCTCAAGTTAAAACACACAGAGGTGATTAAAAAAAGATCAGCAGCTGCACACTGAATTAGAGAGAAATAATATCATAGTATTACCTCATCTCCTATTTGAGCAATCACTTCACCAGATCCTGTTTCAAAACTAGACACTTCCTTGTCATATCAAAACTATATTTTGGAAAATTAGGCTACGCTTCAAATGAACTTCACAAAAAAGTCAAAATGTGTTGGCAAGCTCAGCAGTAGGTGGACACTGTCCGTAACATGACTCAGTTTTACAAATATGCTTATTACAACAAGTTTGAGTGAACATTGATCAACATTTACTGGAAAGAGTCAAAAGAAAACTGAAAGAGTAGAAGACCATACAACTGTGTCCAAGTTAGAGCAACCGGTTCAGCTGTTGTCAGTCTATGTTCTGTTAAAGAGAGACCCTTTTCATACAACATACATATTTACCTGGATGATACAACTGCATTAAGGTGGACACTTGACAATTCATCATGTCCCAAATCAAGCGAACTAAACCTGTGTATTTCAAAAACTAACCATAGCCTACAGAGTGCCATATTGACACTGTATCACACTTCTAAGAAACAAACATAATAATAAAATACTTAAAGGTCCAGTGTGTAACGTGTTTAGTTGTTAATTATCAAAATCTGTGTTGCCCGTTCACAAACTTGTCCTTTTTCATGAATATTTACCACCTCCATCAATTCCAACTATTCCTTTTGGCTTGAAATTTTACATTTGCATTCACATGAACTGGGGTAGACGCTCCATATTCATGCGCCATCTTGAAATACGTTAGCCGGTGAGGGACATACAGGACATACTGCTCCGCCTTTCGCGTTTTCGCTGTCACAGGATATGCTCACAGGTGCTGCTAATGGGTATCGTAGCTTACCGGCCCCGACAAGTTTGAAGAAGGAAACATGGAGGGCCACACATATTCAAAATCCAATTTCTTCTTCCCCCAGAAAAAGAGAAAGGATATTTAAAAGAGCAAGAGACTGACTTTTTGAAGCGCGAAGGCTACCGTAGCTGTAATACGTACTTTGAACTGCGTGGTGCGAGAGAGTTGATTGCAATATATGATCTCAACGCTAGATGGGAGAAATTCCTACACAGTGGACCTTTAAACTACAATTCTTGTCATAAACATGCAGCTAACGATTATTTTCGACATGGATTCATGTACCAATTCTTGTGCAAATCAACTAATTGTTTCCGCTTTGCAACATTTGCTATAGTGCACATACTAACTGAACCAATGTTTGTGTTTTTTTCAATTTTCTATTCTGAGAGAATATATTTAAAATTTGCTATTCTTTTACACCTAATATAATATTAAATTATTCATTCATCGTTATTACTCTGAATTCGTTATTATCTAGGGGAATACACTTATGCAAAATATACACACAAAATATAGTAAGTCCCTTGTGCCCAAACAGCCATCCAGTGTCCAGCTGTTCTTCGCTGGTAAAGGTCCCAACTTTAAAACTCTATGTCCCCACTTCGTATCAAAGACTTGAAAATGATGTGAAAAGTCTCAAGCCCTGACAGAAGATGACATCATCAGGGTTATTTTGTCAGACTTTGAGTCTAAGCGTCCTACACAACAACAGAAGACGTTATACAACTGTTGTCTGAACAGTGCATCTTGTGATGATTAAACTGATCTTCATGTGTAAAATTGGTGGAGTGTCCCTTTAAGTTTTTGCACTACAGATAAAAGAAATCTCTGTTATCGTGACAAACCATTACACCTCTTTGTGTTATTTTATTCCTGCCTCAACAGGTTCTGGCATTATGCCACAGAGATATCAGTTACCCATGGTTCTTTGCCTCAACAGGACACTTTGAATCGTTTGGTTTTCATGTGTATGTGATATCTTTGAGCTCAGTCATATAGCTGGCTGCTGCTCCACTCTGAGGTTTATGACCCCCAACCCCCCCCCAAGCTAACCCTTATCTCTGTTTGGTAAATCACAGGATTGGCTCAGGGACAGCTTTCTAGTCACAGGTGATTGGCTAAGCATGTGAAGTCCAAAAAAAACACTTGAAGGACTGCGATGCCATTTAAGGAATGTCCCTGCAGCTACAGAAAGGATTGTGGGGACGAGTTCGCGGTTTGTGGGAATTTGACTTTCACTGCTATTCACTTAGTTGTTTTCTGTAGGGATTCCTGTATATACAACTTGTCAGCTGTCTTGTGGCTTTGCTTTTTTTTCCTAAATGACCAATACCCACATTGCTTGACTCTAAGAAAAGTTGTGTTTCTTATTTGGGGGATGGGGACTATGGTTAACTGCTCCTCAGATCTCTGCAGGGTAAATCCAGACAGCTAGCTAGACTATCTGTCCAATCTGAGGTTTCTGTTGCAAGACTAAAACTACTTTTGAACGTACACATGTTCCACCAAAACAGGTTCCTTTCCGAGGCTTCCCGTTGCTCCGTCCGGCCAAGACGATTGTGATTGGTAAAAAGGTCCCATGACATGGTGCTCTTTGGATACTTTTATATAGACCTTAGTGGTCCCCTAATACTGTATCTGAAGTCTCTTTCAGCCTTGGTGCAGAATTACAGCCACTAGAGCCAGTCCCACATTGAGCTTTCCTTAGGATGTGCACACACAGATGCCCAAGAGTGCTGCGGGCAACTGGCAGTGGTTTTGGAGTAGGCTGTGCCGCCGACCGACCAGCCATTTCTGTGTCTGTAGCTATTGAGGAGGAGAGGGGGGGGGGCTTGACCAACTGCTTCTTTGTTCGTTTGAAAGCCATGATGTCTCTCTGTCATGGGCGGGCCAAATTCTTTGGGCGGGCAAAGCAGAGAAAGGGGAGGTAACCTTGCTCCTTATGACCTCATAAGGAGAAGATTCCAGATCGGCCCATCTGAGCTTTCATTTTCTCAAAGGCAGAGCAGGATACCCAGGGCTCGGTTTACACCTATCACCATTTCTAGACACTGGGGGACCATAGGCAGGCTGCGGGAATGCATATTAATGTTAAAAAACCTCAAAGTGAAATTGTCATGCCATGGGACCTTTAAAGAAATGCCAATAAACTGGAGCATGTTTATCTCCCATCCCAGAATGCTGTGTGTGGACTAGCCAGACCCTCCGCTGCAGCGCTGTGGACGAAGGTCTGGCAATGCGAGACTAACCATCAACCAACTTAAAACAATCCTACTTGTCATGATTGAAAGTTAGAACGCTGAAGCGTTGCTGTTGTCTTTTTTGTTAAGTGGCTGTTGTCGACAGGAAGTCTCATTTGCAGCCTGTCACAGGCACACTCGAAAGATTCGGATTCTTTTAATCTAACCACATTGATTGGGCTTCCATGATTTGAACCCACTTGAACGATTTTGTCTTTTGTCGATAGAAAGTTTTTACTCAGATTTAAAAAGTTTCGAAGTTGCTGTGTTGCAGTTTGTCCCTCACATGCTGCACTTGTGTGTGTGTTCCTCCTTTAGGACAGCATTACAAAGTGGACAGAGATAAAAACCTCATCCCTGACATGAACATGACCTTGGGCATGGCGATATCCCCAACGCTGTGCTCTGGTTGGTCGGTCGGCGGCACAGCCTACTCCAAAACCACTGCCAGTTGCCCGCAGCACTCTTGGGCATCTGTGTGTGTGCAGCTGCGTGTACAAACATGTGTGTCTGTCTTTGTCGGTACCGAAGAGACCACACAGTGACAGCAGTCAGTTGTTTCAAGCGTGTGTGTGTGTGTGTGTGTGTGTGTGTGTGTGTGTGTGTGTGTGTGTGTGTGTGTGTGTGTGTGTGTATGTGTGTGTGTGTGCGCGCAGCATATTTAAAAGCATTGGTGCACTCTGGTGTCTTCAGTCTTACGGTGGCAAACATTCTGGCCATGTAAAAATTTTGATTTCTAGATTACATTTTCTCTTCATTAATTTATTTAACATCTATCTATCTATCTCTCTCTCTCTCTTTCTCTGTCTCTCTCTCTCTCTCTCTACCTACCTACCTACCTACCTATCTATCTTATCTATCTCCCTAGCTATCTATCTAGTTACATGTTTCCTTTCTTTCAATCAGGTTTTTTAGATTTTTTAATTAGTGTTATTACTTTTTTCTTACTTTTATGTAATTTCTGTGAAGGCAGATGTGGGTGCCTGTGTTTGTGTGTGTAGTGGAGGAGTTACGAGGGTGCTGAAAGAGGGAGGGGCCCCTGTCTTCCCTCATTGGTCAACAGAGGCCCTCCCTGCTCCCTTTTAAAAAGCCTGCTCTCTCTCACCTGAGACACAAAACAGCTGCAGCCGCTCGCCCATTCACCTGTCCTTCATCTTGTTTAAGAATACATTTATTCCAAAAGAAAGTAAAGGAACAATCCGGATACCAATTTAAGGATTTTTTATTTATTTTTATTTTTTATGAAGTGAGTATGCCTGCTTTGCTTAAAAAAATGTGGTTCATGATGTGCATGAAAAAAAGCGTTTCAAACCCTGGAATGATGGAAATTCTCCAAGTAGTTCTTTGGAGCGAAAGTCTTTTCTTGACTCTACTTTTTGAGCTGCAGTAGGGTGTGTTTAAGGAAAACACACTGGCTTTCGCTGTTACAAGTGAAGTAGACTAGAGTTTCAGCAGTGTACATTGCTGGAAGGAATGTTGCTTTCAGGTGGCTGATGCAAGAGTTTGTTTGGGTGGAGGAATATCAGATAGAGTTTTTCAGAGGGAATTCAGGAGGTTTTAAATGGATTTGTTGCTAGACCTGATCTACTAGTTGTTTCAAAGTGTTCTTTTAATTTGAAACTATGCAAAAGTTTGGAAAAGTTAGTTTTTTCCGCTTTTTGATTTTCAATGAATGTTTCATATTACAATCTGTACACATAGTGACTACAAGACATTCCGTAAATCAAATGA
This sequence comes from Perca fluviatilis, assembly GCF_010015445.1. Classification (NCBI taxonomy): domain Eukaryota; kingdom Metazoa; phylum Chordata; class Actinopteri; order Perciformes; family Percidae; genus Perca; species Perca fluviatilis. The sequence goes on along the minus strand of NC_053134.1, from coordinate 21,549,442 downwards.
AGCTATGAACATAACTGCTTATCGCTTGATCTGCAATTCAATGCATGCAGTTTTTTGGCCCTAAACTTGTTGACTTAGAACAAAGTTCACGCATTTCTGCATGCTTTCCTTTGATGCTTTGGGTTACTCTGTGAACCTGCTAACAGGAAGTGTGGTTACTAATAAGTTTGGTTGATTTGCTTGTGTTTTCCTGTTTTCTATTTTCACAAGTCACCATGCAGGTTTGCTTCTGCTTTCAAAATTAGTGGCAGCATGTTGGACCAACTGAAATTTATTTTTAAAGCTGGTCATCATATCTAAGACAGTTTCAGACATCTAAGACAAAAAACGGAATATATTTTTGAATCATGAGAAAGCTGTAAGCTTACTTGTGTGTGTTGGCCAGTGTGTGGCCTGGCCCAGTATTAAAGCCAACAGCTGTAAAACAAAAAAAAAAAAAAAAAAAAAAAAAAAAAAAAAAAAAAAAAAAAAAAAAAAATAAAAAAAAAAAAAAAAACAAATGTGTAGCAATGGGAAGGAATAAAAGAAAAAAAAAAAAAAAAAAAAGGAAAAAAAAAAAAAAAAAATTTTTAAAAAGAGGGAGAAAAAAAAAAAATTAGAGAAAAAAAAAAAAAAAAAAAAAAAATGTTGGGGGGAGGATTAAATGAAATGTAAGCGGGAAATCAACTTCCAGCAACACAGGTTGGTGACCAGACGTCCCAGTTTGTCCAGGTTTGTCCCAGTTTCAAGCTGGGGTGTCCAGAGTCCCGACAAATATCTGTGAAACACTCAAATGTCCCGGTTTTCGACATTCACTACAAAATTGTCCCGTTTTCACCGCAATTGGAATAATAATATTACACTTGTTTTCAGCGCTTACATTATTACCCAACCCAAAAAACATGAACAATGCACACACACCATCAATCAATCAATGGGTCACTGTCAGGGCTGTTTTATATATATATATATATATATATATATATATATATATATATATATATATACACACACACACTCACCTTAAACATTATTAGGAACACCTGTAAGATTTCTCGTTAATGCGATTATCTAATCAACCAATCATATTGCAGCTGCTTCAATGCATTTAGGGGTGTGGTCCAGGTCTAGACAATCTCCTGAACTCCAAACTTGCGTGGCATGGTTGTTGGTGCCAGACGGGCTGGTTTGAGTATTTCCCAATCTGCTCAGTTACTGGGATTTTCACACGCAACCATTTCTAGGGTTTACGAAGAATGGTCTGAAAAAGGAAAAACATCGAGGATGCTGCAGTCCTGGGGGGCCAAAATGCCTTGTTGATGCCAGAGGTCAGAGGAGAATGGGCCGACTGATTCCAGCTGGTAGAAGATCAACATTGACTCAAATAACCACTTGTTACAACCGAGGTACGCAGCAAAGCATTTGTGAAGCCACAACACGCACAACCTTGAGGCGGATGGGCTACACCAGCAGAAGACCCCACCGGGTACCACTCATCTCCACTAAAAATAGGAAAATGAGGCTACAATTTGCACAAGCTCACCAAAATTGGACAGTTGAAGACTGTAAAAATGTTGCCTGGTCTGATGAGTCTCGATTTCTGTTGAGACATTCAGATGGTAGACTCAGAATTTGGCGTAAATACGTTGGTGTAATGGTATGGGGGATGTTTTCTTGGCACACTTTAGGCCCCTTAGTACCAACTGGGCATTGTTTAAATGCTACAGCCTGCCTGAGCATTGTTTCTGACCATGTCCATCCCTTTATGACCACCATGTACCCATCCTCTGATGGCTACTTCCAGCAAGTTAATGCACCATGTCACAAAGCGCGAATCATTTCAAATTGGTTTCTTGAACATGACAATGAGTTCACTGTACTAAAATGGCTCCCACAGTCACCAGATCTCAACCCAATAGAACATCTTTGGGATGTGGTGGAACGGGAGCTTCGTGCCCTGGATGTGCATCCCACAAATCTCCATCAACTGCAAGATGCTATCCTCTCAATATGGGCCATCATTTCTATATATATATATATATGAAACACCTCTTTCTGACAGAACCTGTCAGTAAGCTAAGGGTTAGATGTCATGCCGAAGAGAAAGTCTTGAGTTGCTTAAGGCAGACACTATGGATGTCGACCTTGTTGTTGATGTTACCTGGATGGTTCAACACAAGGCAGTGAAGCCTATTCCAATAGTCATCCTGTACTTCAAACAAACTGACCGGGTAACGATCAAGATCCTCAACTTCACATCAGTCCCACGTGATACAATTCTTTTTGGGAGTCCACACAGTGGAACATAGAGAAACCAGCAGACGAGCGCTGGGCGAAGACGTTTGCCCATTTCAAGACAAGGGGTGTAGGTGTACACTGTCAGTTCGCCAATTCGTGTTTATCTGGCAGGAATGCCCCTTTAGAGCAGATCTTTTCCATGATGAATAACACCTGGGTGGACGAGAGGAACCGTATGGGACTGACAACTCTTTATTTAAAGGCTCTTCCTTGGTTTTTGTTCTTAACGAGGTCCCATAAGCTGACTTTGTCCACGGCATCTGACATTTTCGAGAAGCCCAAGAAATATATTACGAGTGCATGAAACATCTTGGGCAATGTGGTTTTCCTGGAACACGCAAACGAATAGACCCAGTATGCATTGTTTTGATTTATTTTTCCTTAAATTTACCGGCAGACTGGGCATGGCAAGTGCACTGTTGCCTCCCGCTGGTTAAAAACCACAATGCATTGTTATCACTGAAGTGGTCACTCAAGATGCATGCATCCGCCTGTTAAAAACCACAACGCATTGTTGTCTCTGAAGTGGTCACTCCAGATGCATGTGGATGCGCAGTCTAATGCCAGGTGTGAATTGGCGTACTTAGAGCTGTCCACTTGTGATCACATCGCCCAAGACACATGTTAATGCCAGGTCTGAACAGGGCCTGTGGTAATCGTAGGCGTCAACTGCAGTCAGTTTCACCTATGCAAAACTGATACTGCGTCAGAGCCAGGCCACTGTGGCATGTTGCCAAAAGTGTGCTTCCATAGTGTTATGGTTGTAACAACAGCAGCATTGAATCCGGGAATGCGTGAAGTTAACCAAGTCAGACAGGTTAATCCTCTTGGCAATGAAAAGTGAAAACCGCTCTCTCGTCACACAGCAGAGAGCGACAGTGAGAGATTAGGTGTACTAGCCTGTGTGATGCGGTTGTTAATGGTAATATAGCCGCTTAATCTCTGTTGGCTCAAAGATATTGGAGGTTTAAAGATCACAGGGGAAACAACAGCCTACCAATGACTGAAACTTTATTTAAAAGAGTTTAACCTTGTAGAACCAACTGCATGGGGTCAGGGTGGAGAGTTGTAACACCTGTTGGCAGGTTGACTGTACACATTGTGATGTAAACATCCCGCTGCTAAACCACTTTTCAGTAGAAACTGTTACTAAAAGCTAAGTTCCTAATACAAGACTTCAACATCGCCGGCTCGCTGTACTATTCACATTACACAACTTGCTGTCTTGTTGTTATCTTTTCACACTACCTGACTGACTGGCAAATGGGGTTCACACACTACTAGATCTTTCACCAGGGGAATCCCATAATCTAGTCTCCAAAATACATTTTTGTCACGAAAACACACGCGAGAAGTGACACGGGAAATGGCGTAATTCCAATACGCGAGACAGGATTTTTGGATGTCCGTCAGAAACAAGTAGTTGGTGGCTGATTTGCAGCAACAACAAAAACAGAACGTTTAGACATAGCCATTTCAGGGGGTGTTTTGCTGTTGGCACACATGTTCACAAAATAGCCCGTTTCCACAGATCTTTACTTTTTATAGCCTGTGTTCTCTATTAGCAACAACTTTGGTCCACAGTCAAGGGTGTAACTTTGGTTTGAGAAGTGGGGGGGGCGGGGGGACACAAAACAGGGGGTCCTATACCAGAATTGTTTTTTGGATTTGAATCCCAATTCCTGCATTTCTACACACATTTAGGGACTATCCAGACAAAATCTAGCAAATAATAAAGTTGATCATAATGACAAATTCTGCCAGAAAGAACGGTACTGAACTATGTAAAAGGAAAAAAAAGTCTTACTTTCTTTACTGTTTATTATAAGGGCGATCGCCAAGACTTGACAGAATCATTTTATAGAGTCAATAATGTTCTCAATTTGAAAGTGGGGAGGACACAAATGGGTTTTTTGAAAAGTGTGGAAATTACACCCTAGCACACACTAAAGTAACAGGCGACACCTCTGCCTGGTTTCCCCTCAGCCCGCAATTTTGCTCCCCAACGCAAATTTACATTTCCTAGGATGGCGAAGGCATGACCGGCCCTACTCTGCCTCTGATTGGCTTGTATTCTTAGCCTTTGTTGATTGGATTGGTTAGGATAAGCATATTCGTATCCCCGACAGCTCCAGATATTTATCCTGCTAGATAACTGGAATGTGTCAGCGACGCACCAGGGGGCCTCTCGTCTCACGTTTTTTGAACAGTCCACACACCACGCTCGAGCATGTGCACGCAAGCGCCGAGCCAATGCCGACTTGCCTCTGATAAGGGGCTTTTTGTCGGGAGCTCCAAAAACTGTTGGCGAGTGGAAAATCTGAGCTCAAGTCCTATAGTGGGCACTTGCCATAACAAACATCCGTTGGTAGTTTTCACAAGAGTAGTGATCTGTACTTGTGTACCGTTTTGAGGTACTTGTACTTCTATTATTTCCATTACTATTTAGCTCCCACTTTTAACAAAAGAGGAAGCTCACACAAACATATCCGGAACAAACAATGAATGCTGTTCAATTGTTTTGTTGCGGTCTGTTATCTGTTATTTCTGTCTTCCTATAATTGTAAAGTGCACTGAGACCATGTTGTATGGTGATTTATACACATAGTAAATGTGACTGATTGAACGGTTTTATTGGGCCAAACTAGATATAAGCATAAACTTCAAGGCAAACATGGAAGTAAGTAATGTCAGTAGTGAAAGGAGCGTATGGGTGAGTGTAACATGAAGTGTGTGTAAAAGGAAAAGTCAAAATATAGTGGCTAAATGAAGCGCCCGAGTGTCCCCGGGGGTGGTGTATGGTGATGAGACAAAAGAGACCAGTGCATAGTTGGCAGCCATCTTAAATACATGTGAGCCAGGCCGAACAGGTGTGCCACATCTCCTCCGGACGACCCTGGCCTAGTTGTCGTACGTCGCTACATTTCTGAGGGGAATATTTTACTTTTAACTCCACGACATTCATTTCACACTTACTTTGCAGATCGAGATTTTACAAACACTTGTCCAGCTACAATATTACATTATGTTTACATGTTCTCTAATAATAATGTAATAGTATAGTTCAATATACCGGTATACTATTCTTTTACTTAGAGCTGGGCAATATATCGATATTATATCGATATCGTGATATGAGACTAGATATCATCTTAGATTTTGGATATCGTAATATGGCATAAGTGTTGTCTTCTCCTGGTTTTAAAGGCTGCATTACAGTAAAGTGATGCACTTTTCTGAACTTACCAGACTGTTCTAGCGGTTCTATTATTTGCCTTTACCCACTTAGTCATTATATCCACATTACTGATGATTATTTATCAAAAATCTCATTGTGTAAATATTTTGTGAAAGCACCAATAGTCAACGCTACAACATCGTTGCGGTATCGATATCGAGGTATTTGGCCACAAATATCGTGATATTTGATTTTCTCCATATCGCCCAGCCCTACTTTTACTTTTGTTTAGTTTTTCCACCCATCAACCTTATTGTTTTGGTTCACTCTCACCACTTTCATAGTGCCATTTTTGGCTGCAGCAGCTGTTCTGAACGACATAACAGACGTGCGCTACTCTTCGAGGCACCAAATGGCAGACAGAAACGTTAGCGATTAGCTGGTGAACACAGTGGAGTGTTTAGTGGTATTCAACAAATATTTTAAATTGTGCTCCGGCATTCCATTGGGATTGGCATGACCCAATTGCTGCTGTAAATACTTTGAAACAAAAGATAATTTGAGAGCTACATTTTTCTCGTGTGACACCTCCGTTGTTGCGGGTGTGTACGTGTTGCTATGTTTTGTGTTTCGCCAAGGGCTCCACCCAATCAAAGAGCTCACTGTGTGAGTGACAAACAGCCCTGTAAATAATTTGGCTGTTAGAGGCCATTTATAATCACACAGGCTTTGTTCACTGTTTTTTGCACTCCTTAAACAACTTAATGATGAATGCTAGTGATGGAAAATGTGCGTTCCCCCTGTGCAGCACTGTTGGCTTTTTTTCTTTAATGGTAGTGGGTGAGGCTGAGTAAACCATAAACAAGCAGCCTGTTATTGGTGGCCATCAGGCCATCTCTTGAACTCATTGCATCTTTGACCTGGTTTCAGGGTTTGTTGACTCAACTCCGCCCAGGAATTTCTATGTACCTCGAACATTGTAATATCTTCCTAAAGATAGATCAGACCCAAGTGAGACATCAATTAGTATTTGTATTATATATTGTATTTTGCTAATAGCCATTATAAACAAAATATAGTTGTTAGCGCCATGAAATCAAGCTGGTGTGAAATGGAAATAGCCATAAAGCTAACAGGACGGCAGCCCTGCTAGTGTTGGTGGCGCTGTGTGAGGCACCAAGGTTGCATCATGTCCCAGCTTTCCTCTTCGAGGTAACATAACAAACTATCCCTCAGTTCCAGGAAATGAGATGGACTGATTTGCAGGGCAGAGAGCCCCATTTTCCCCAAAGTGTTCTTCATCCAATGCCAAAAGGCATTCCTGAGGTATAGCCTCTGTTGCTGGAGATGTGAACCCAACATCTTCAAAACTGTCTTAGTAATTTCCTCTGTTTCTGTTTTTCTATAGGTCTTTTGTAACAACTTCTAGCAGAGGTTACAGAAGAAGCACATCGACGCCTTGTGAATACCAAACGCTGAAATACTGAAAACCGAACTTCTCCGCCTCTCGCCCTGCCGCGCACCACTATGCCGGGAGCCGTGGATCGTATGGAGCTAAGTAAAGTCTCCACAGAGGCTGATGATGACAGCACCGACAGCCTGGATGACCGCTTCACAGAGCCCATCGACTCTGAGAAGGCCACCATTGACAGGTCAGCATCCATGATGTGATGTGAAGATTTCCTGCCCCCATATTAGCGGGCACCACCAGTCATTTGACATTCAGATTGAGGCAGTTGTTACAGCCGTGGGACTTTAGGGGGCTGCTCAGAATGCTCTAACACTGTTGATTGACAAGGACGCGGCGACTGGTGTGTGGTGGCAAGGATTTAATTTTCACACATCTAAGTAAATTAAAGTGTTTATTTATTTATTTAAATTTTTTTCAACCTGGACCCCATTTTCCCATGCTTGGTGTCTAATGTGGACAAAAATCGTTGAAATTGGTCCAGTATTGAGCAACAATGCTGTAAGCCGCAGTCCCGAACCAGGGTGCAATGTAATCATATCGGGCAATTGCACACCGTCAATTTCCATCCACTAAAAGTGCTGTTTTTGCAACTGACAGGCTCTGGTTGTTATTTTAAGTGTCTGACAACATTATGAAAAGGATAGACCTTTTTGTTCAAGAGTAAAATCTTTTTTGTTTAACCAGAAACAGCCCTGAGAGCGCTATCGCTGGCCTCTCCACACATAAACGATCATTTTAGCGTGTGTAGAGCCAACATATTTCCACATGTTAATGGGTGAATTACGGATTTATTCCAACCAAACTAGAGTGGTGATTGTTGGAACAGCGGAAAGACGAACCACAGCAGCTTCAGATTTTATTTTTTTTCTGTCGACTTTGAACCCAACACCCAACTTAACTTAGGTCAACCGATCTGTTTGCTCTCACAACACAAAGGATACAGTTGATGGCGGGATGCAAGGCTTTTTACATTTTTTGTCATGAAATGTAACCTAAAAGTTGACATAATATAAAGTGAACTGTCCACAGTGTATGCATGTGTTCATTTATGCTTCATTTTTTTATTTTATTTTTTGCCCCTGCAGTCAGTTTATGGATGACAATGAGGACGGAGAAAGCCAGAAGTTCCTGTCAAATGGTTTGATGAAGAAGAAGAAATATGAGGAATACCATGAAGAATATGTAAGTAGTTTGCGTCCTGCAATTACAGTCGGTTTATTCAAAGTAAGCCTTGCCACATTAGTCACTGTGAGAGCAGCCATAAAGGTTGTTAGAAACTGGTATAACAGTATGTTAGCAAACCAGAAATATGAGCGTGTCCGTTTATATTTCGGCTCCCATGTTAACAGGTTAGAGCTTACACACTGCCTGCTAGAAATAGAACCGACGCCTATTTTTCACGCGAGACGCGAGCGTGTTGGAAGCGTTTCCAGGCAAAATAGAATAGGAAAATATGTTTATATGTCATTTAGACACAAATACATATTAATAAATGACATATTGATGTTTGAAAGTCTAGGTTTTGACATCAATAAAAAATTTCACAGAAAAGATTTTCAAATATTGCACCTGTCATACAGAACGAAATATTCTGTAACATATTTTGCAGTCAATACTGCCGACGTTGTCTTGCTTTAATCAAATCAGTAGGCTATATATAAATGGTAGGATAGGCTACGATAACAACGTAGTGTGTGTTCTGAGTGACGGTCCAACATCAGATAGGCTATATAGGCTCTTTACAGCTACACAAAGTTGTTCAGACAGCCCACTTACCCATTTATCAGAGTTTGAATCTGTTGGCACTATGTCCCGAGATCAGCCCTCCCTGTACCTAGCAGCAGGAGCAGCGCCGCGTCAGACACGCTTCTGGTATGTAGGACACAGAAAAATCCACGCAGCTGAGACGCAACAGAAACGCCACGCTCGCGAGACGCGTGCAGTGTGTAACCGGCCTTACACTGCAGCAAATGTATTTTTAAACATTACATTTTCCAGTACAAACCCAAAACTTTGGATTTTGTGTATTGGACTAAAAAGGCATTCTGGGAAATGTTTGCACTTACGTGTTGAAGTAGAAGTAGAAGTTGAGTGTGAATGGGTCAATTCAATAAAACTTAACTGTATCCAACAGTGTAGGAGAATTCAATTCAATTTTATTTATAGCATCTAATCATAACAAGAGTTATCTCGAGACACTTTACAGATAGAGTAGGTCTAGACCACACTTTATAATTTACAAAGCCCCAACAATTCCAGTAATTCCCCCAAGAACAAGCATTATTGGTGGCTAATGCGACAGTGGCGAGGAAAAACTCCCTTTTAGGAAGAAACCTCGGCAGACCCAGGCTCTTGGGAGAATTTGAGGGTGTATACAGTATTTCCTTGAATTACAGCTTGTTGGTGACAAAATATTTACTATTGGCATTAAAGTCTTGTGTGGTTTGCCGCGTCATTTACCTGTGCATGCACATGCCAAATGTTTGCCTTCTTTCTTATTGCAACGACTACACTACCGATGAATTGTCAATTTCGTCAATTATCTGAGACCGATTTTTTTTATTTCAAAGGCAGACTTTTCAGCAATGTTCATCTGTTTTCCTCATTACATATCCCTCTTCCTTCTTTCTTTTCTCTCTGAGCAGCATCCCGGCCACACCTCCTTCGGGATGTCTGTGTTCAACTTGAGCAACGCTATCATGGGCAGCGGCATCCTGGGCCTGTCCTACGCCATGGCAAACACCGGCATTGTGCTCTTTACGTAAGTACTACTGCGGCAGAGTAGCTGTTGATATTATTTCTCTAAAATCTTCTATTTTCTGTGTATCGACATTCCATCGCCTATCTATTCTTGGATAAGGGGGGAAAAAAACGCTCTGGCTTGTTTGTATTTCTTTAAACCAATCACAACTGTCCTCGGCGACGCTAAGCTCTGATAGCGAGAAGGGAGGGACGATAGGCTTTATCCCACCAATGTGCATCCATTTAGCCATTAGCACTATATTTTAAGTATATATGTTGTTGTTGTGTACTGTACATTTCGCTGTTATCAGTACAATGTAGTTTTGTAAATCAAAGTCAAAGTTTTGATAACATTTGAAGATGTAAAGAAACAAGAAAGAAGAGTCTACAGCCATGCTAGCAGCTCTGTAAAGCTGTGCTAAGACACAGGTGCTTTGAGCTAAATGCTCTTGTCACAAAGACAATGCTAACACACTGACGTTTGGTGGGTACAGTATAGGCCTAATGATAACCATTTTAGATTTTTTCTGTATTAGTGTGTTAGCATGCTAACATTTGCTGATTAGCACCAAACACACAGCACAGATGAGCCTAATGGGAATGTCATTAGTTTTACAGATATTTGGTCATAAAACAAACTCCGACAAATAAAAAATCTGACCTGATGATGGCACTAGATGAAGAGTCATGGCTTTATTACAATTCATCCTGAAGGGGGACATGAACGCGTTTGAATTTAATAAAGTAGTTGTCGAGGCATTTCACCGAAAACCACCAGTGCTGGTGGCGCTAGTGGAGAAGCATACATGGGATATATGGCTATGTGTTGGCTGGCCAGTGGGACAGAATTAACTCTTGCAAAAATATAAATGATAATCACATTACCACCTGGAATATAGAGCAGCTCTGCCCCACAGACATGTTTGAACTCCCTGTGGCCGCAATTCCTCTGCCATATTTCTCCCGGCTCTGTCTGCCCCCATGCATTATCAGCATTCATGGGTGGCTTTAAACATCCGATACCCTGCTGTCACCGTACACCTCCTGTCCACTATCCATGCCCCTGCTGCGTGGCCACCTCATGACCTGGTGGTGCTTTAAGGAACAAGAGAGCACTCCTCTGAAGCTCAGTGTCAATGGAGTAGAGGAATATCACAATAGCTACTTAACTTATAGCAGAAAAGGGAATAATAATGAACTCCTGCTATCTTCTGCCACACATTTCGTCAGACACCACCAGCACAAAAACCTTCTCCATACTGTTGACTTTTCTCTTCTTCCTTTTCGTCTCTTTCCCTAGTCTCTAGATTGAAAGGATTCAAATTACCAAAGCTGACTTCATTCACACAGGGGTTGTTTTCATGTCTCATTTTTGCACTGATCACTGACTTTTGCTTTCCCTCTCTGCAGAATCCTCCTCGTCGCTGTGGCCAGCCTCTCCTTATATTCTGTACATCTTCTCCTTATGACAGCTAAAGAAGGAGGTTGGTGTTTTAAGTTGATTTACAAATGATGTTAGAGTGTGGGTCGGGTTTGACCTTCTTGACATGGTGCTTCGAGCTATTTTTAGTCTAAATACAGTGTAAAAATAACAAAAAATGATGGATCTGCTGTCTGTGTTGGGCTATTTTTGTTCAGTGCTGGGGTTTGCTACGTGACGGCCCCACATTGGCTATTTCAGACGGTAAATGTTCATGTAACGCAAACTCTGTGCTTCAGCCGGTTCGGACAGAAAAAACTGAATGCCTATCGGGTTCAGGTTGGGCTCATTTACTACTCTCTCTTAGTCAGGTTCGGACAGAATAATGCAGCCCGAGTCACATTCTATTCCCAACCTGGGGTCGTAAGATAAATCTGAGGGGTTGCGTGCTGTTTGTTTTTTTACACTTTTTATCCAATCTTTGCTTCCTTTTTTTGTGTGAAATAATGTTAACGATCAATACTTCTACCTCTTCAGGCCTGTCTTTGAACTGCTTACAACTAATAGACATGCAGCCTATGGCTAGGGGTCACAAGTACGTATTGCTTAGTATTAAGGGGTCAATAAAAGGTTGGAAACTTGTGCTCTAAAACACTATTGGCAAAACTGTCTTTTTGTACTGATCCACCCCCTTGTGGTCATAAAAAGAAGTTGTGCTTGAGATATACTTCAAATGAACCTGATGCTTTTTGTCTCTGTTCTTGTTGTGATGGCTGAAATACATTTTTCTCACGGCTAATGTGAACTTGTCTGTTCTGGCAGGATCCCTCATCTATGAGAAGCTGGGAGAGAGAGCATTTGGTTGGCCCGGGAAAATGGCAGCATTCGGATCCATAATTATGCAGAATATTGGAGGTAGGCTGTGAATTGGTGTGTGTGTGTGTGTGTGTGTGTGTGTGTGTGTGTGTGTGTGTGTGTGTGTGTGTGTGTGTGTGTGTGTGTGTGTGTGCGCGCGCGCGCCAGCTTGATTTGAAAAGCAAGAGTTAACTGCAGGTCCCAAATCATGCTCATTTTTAGGTTCATACTTGTATTTTGGGTTTCTACTAGAAAATGTTTGTTTTTATGTTTTAATGTTAAAAAAACACTTAATTCTTTATTCTGTACCTGAGTTCACCCTCTGTCTGAAACGATCCGTTTTAGCGCCTGTCTCTTTAAGCCCATATATATATTTAAAAAACATTGTGACATCACAACCGTAAGGAAGTCCTGGCGGCTCGTTTAAAGGCACAATTTCTGAATACAGGCTGTGTGCATTTCTCTGCGGATTGACCGTTTTGATACTTGATACTTTCACAGTATTTAAATAGCACCTCAACTTGTTTTATATTTACAAAAGACATGGATATCTCACTTTTTACAATATGGGACCTGTAATAAAATTGCTAAAACTATATGTGCATGTAATGTAGCTTCTCTGTCTGACTGAAGTTTCTCTGTCATGTCCTGCAGCCATGTCCAGCTACCTCTTTATCGTGAAGTATGAGCTACCTGAAGTGATAAGAGCCTTCTTGGGTTTAGATGAAATCTCTGGGTGAGTGTGTGTGTGCATGCGTTAGAAGATAACTATTGTGTGTGTGTACAGTATTTACAGTAAAGGCTTTAACCCCTGTGATGTGTTTGCAGTGAATGGTACCTGAACGGGAACTACCTGGTGGTGTTTGTGTCCATTGGAATCATTCTGCCTTTATCGATCCTTAAAAATCTGGGTAGGAACTCACTTTACACCAGCCATTGTGAATAGAGAGGCAAAGTCCTTCCCCTTCCGGTGGATCACCATGGGACCTTATTTCGGAGGCGGGAAATGTATGGTAGTGAACGGGGAGAGACTAGTTATTTTTTGATCCCGTTTGAATTGAGCCATGAATTACACATATGACGTTTGTCCATTGAAAAGATAATTTTGCAAGTGAAGAAAGTTCTCAGTTTGTCGTAAAACTGTTTGAAGTACAAGACTGTGAAAAAATACGTAATTACAAAGACTACTCACTTCACAGTTGCATGGGCGACGTCTCGCTAAAGCTGCGATACTTCTGTTTGGTACCGGGACGTAACTTTACTTGAACGAGCAGCAGATTTTGCTCGTTTTTTCTCTTCCCGGGCTGATAAAACTTTGCTGAATAAAACACATGAAGTAAGATAACGTTACGTGTGCTGTGGTATCAAGCTAGGCTAGCTGGCTAGCTAGCAAGCAAGGTGATGTTACGTGTGCTGTGGAATCAAGCTAGGCTAGCTGGCTAGTTAGCAAGCAAGGTGATGTTACGTGTGCTGTGGAATCAAGCTAGGCTAGCTGGCTAGTTAGCAAGCAAGGTGAATTTGGTGAATGTGAGACGAGATATTTACTTCACTGAGCGGTTTCACACAAAACTAAGCGGTAATACGACAAACTTACGACAAACTGAGACTTTCTTCAGTTGCAAACACTTTTTTCAATTGACCAACATCATATCACAATTCAAAGTCTCTCCCCGTTTACTGCCGTACAATTTTTTTTCTCTCAAAATCAGGTCCCATGGTGGTCCTCCGGAAGGGGAGGGACTTTGCCTCGCTTTTGTATATTGTTCAACTATTTTACCACATGCTCTGTAATTTAGTATTCAGAACTAATTCAGAAGCAGGATCTATGTCACTTCCTGTAGTTGGGATCCTTTTTCTTTGCAAGTTCTTGCAGCTGTCTGTATGCAACTTGGCCAAACCAGAAGTAATGTAACACTAGTGGAGCCCTTAGTCAGCTCTGGCAATTAGGAGTTACTGTAAGGGAACCCTGCTATTAAGCGTGCAGTCAGCTCCAACACTCAGATGTAATTTATGAGTGCAGATCCGCCTCAGCTTGCTGAGCTACAGAAAGACTACATACTGAGCCTGCTGCACAGCTTATGTGATTAAACCAGTTAGACATAAAGAAGCAAACAGGATCAAAACCTCAATTTCATTGAATAAATGACAACAGCATTTCTGATTTTGGTGTTTCAGTCAGATTTGTATTCGTGGGTATTATGTTTGATCTCTGTTCCATCCAGACCTTATTAAAGGTTTGATTCCCACTGCAGGTCAAATCTAAACTGCCGCTCATATCAAATGTATGTTTTGTTGATGTAACGATGTATCATGAATCGGTTGAAAGTGATGTAATGTGTAACGATTATGTGTAACCGTTTGACATAAAAAATGAATTTCGATGCAATTTTTAAAACACCTAGGGCGGATCTACTTTTGATTTCACTGATGTTCTCAATCACTGATGTTCTCTCCTCTTCAGGCTACCTGGGCTACACCAGCGGCTTTTCCCTTTCCTGCATGGTCTTCTTCCTGGGTGTGGTAAGTTCAGCTCTCTAAAAACTTCATGAGCAAAATGTTGGATTCAGACACAGTTAGTAGATTTGGGAGAGGGTTGTTCACGTTTACATTTATTCTTGAAATGTCTTATGCTGTGTTCACACCACCCACGTTTCGCGCAAATTGCTTGGCGGGAATTACATACAAAGTCATTGCAAAGACGCGAATAGACGCAAGTTCGCGGCGGGCGAAGCGAATGACAAGAACACGCTAACTTTGCGTTGTTCTTTTATCAACGTGTGTTGAAAATATTTCAGTAGTAACGTAGCGCAAAGCGGTTTTACACGGCCAGTGTGAACACATTAGACCATAGGAATAACATGCGTGCATTTTTAAAATGGGCGTAGTTCCCCTTTAAGAATGTATCCAATGATTGTGTGTATGTGAAAGGGTTCGCTGTCAATGTTGTGTTTACAGCTTGTTTCTACTGCCCTCAAGCTCATGCAGTTTCAACAACATAGCAGAACCAGATTGTTAACTAGCTGCTGCTTGACCCTGTCCTCCCTACTGATGTAGACAAATGTGGAACTAGTACCAGTCTATTGGAAAACAAGTCCAAGACCACTGTAATTGGTTTAAAGAAATGCCAATAAACCAGAGCACGTTTTTCTCCCATCCTGGAATTATATATGGACTAGCCAGACCTTCTTCCACAGCGCTGTGGAGACTAGTTGGAAAAAATGCCACAATGCCAACTCTTGTTGCAAGCAGAGAATTTTTGTCGTGAATTTCCTTTATTTGTTGTTCTCTCGTTTCATTCGGACGAACGGAACGTGACTCCATATTTTTATTTTCCAGGTGATCTACAAGAAGACCCAGCTGCCCTGCCCTCTTCCTTTCTTTTACCACCACTCAGCCAACCTCAGCATGAACGCCACAGACATACAGGGGTTGTACCCGCTAAACAACTCGGCGCACATAGATTTCTCCCGGGCCGACGTTTCCCCGGCTGTGCTCGGCACCCACGACGGCCACCACTCCACCGGCGTCCACGTCGAGCCTCACCCCAACGACGAGGAGATGTGCACGCCCAAATACTTTGTCTTCAACTCACAGGTACGATGGGGTTAGTGCTAGCCTACAGGATAGGATAAGATAAGATGAGAACAACTTTTTTGTCGGTCGTGAGTGACAGAAATTTGTCTTTGACAGGGGCAGGCTCAAACGACATAAAATACATATATAAGAAACATAAAAGATACAAATAGAAACAGTGTTGGGAAGGTTACTTTGGAATGTAATAGGTTACCGACTACAGGTTTACCCTATTTAAAATGTAATAGTAGTGTAACTATTTAAATGACTTTATCAGACTAATGTAACTTATTACATTTAATTACATTTTGATTACTTTTCTAAATTTCTAATGAATGTTTTCAACTGTTAACCATTTCCAAATGTTTAAACCTGGTAGTGCTAACGCTAACAGACGGGTGGCGCTGCAAATTCAAAACAGGAGAACCAATCGAAAGCATGAGAATGCATCAAACCTTGCCAAAAGAAGACATTGTGTACATGGTAAACACACACAAGCAACAAAATGAATATTATTCAACATATAGCCTAGCTTTTTACAGAAAATATTCAGACGCCACCCCCAATGTAATCATGAACATCTTCATAGGTAACTGCCGCCGGGCCTTCTTATACACAGTGTCAGCGTGCTGCGAGACAATATTTAAAAGCTTAAGTTACGTTGTAATGCTGTCACGGATACCTTTTGTTTGTCTTTCAACTCTCGCTGACGCCAAACATTCGTCCAACTTGTTCGAGTTCATTGTCATATCATGTGCATCCATAAACAAGTCTCATTTGCGAAGGTTTAAAGGGTGGGGCTTTTGAAATGCAGCCCCAGTGGGTTCGATCAAGGTGTGTCATTTACTCGCAGGCACAATGGATAGACAAAAGATGGGCAGGATAAAGTAGGGGTGTGCAATTAATCAAAAAATGTTATCGCGATCACGATTTCGGCTCCTAGATATCACAATCTCGTGTGATCGATGAAAAACGCACGTAACACACATTACGTTTCGCAAGTAAACTCTTATTTTGTCTTGTGTTCTGAATGAAATAAAACAAAAAAATGTCTTCAAACGGGAAAAGTATTCAGGTTAATTGCCCTTTCAAAGCGTTTTCACTGTTGATTTGTTTAACTGTTTCACCGTTTTTTTTTTTATTTCAATAAATGCACCATCTTCCCAAAAGACGTTAGCAATGAGGAATCGTGTTAAATAATCGCGATTTCAATATTGAGGTAAATTATTAAATAAAGAAAACATAGCTCAATCCACATAAATGCTCTACGTTTGTAAAAAAAAACAATGTCAGAAGGTTGGGCTCACACACAGGAATGCATCTTAAAACCTACAAATCCAACAGAAGCTGATTGCCAAGTATTCGCCTGGACATGTTAGGTAAAGGTGTGGTTTTTAAGGTGTGTTTTGACATCTGTGTGTGTGTGTGTGTGTGTGTGTGTGTGTGTGTGTGTGTGTGTTGTGTGTGTTCATTTAGCCAGTTTTTGCTTGGCCCTGATCATAAACCAGGATAAGAATATGACACATAGCATTATGTTCCCATGTTCATTCAACCAAGATTGTGATCTTCACATTGTTGAAGAAGTGTAGGCAATCATTTCACGAGATGACTACATCTTTCTTTTGTGCTATAATGGGCGTTTAAATCACATGCCAGTTGCAGTTCGAGGAATGAAGGCACAGGGTCGGGGGGGGGCGGAGTAAATACAATGTTGAAATCAACGTGTTAGCATGTTTTTGGTAAACATGCTAAACTTGTTTTTGGACTGCCTGAAGCTGAATTTCTGTGTCTTAAATCTTTCTGTGCATCGTTTGTCCCCAGACGGCGTACACCGTGCCCATCCTGGCCTTCGCCTTTGTCTGCCATCCCGAAGTGTTGCCTATCTACAGTGAGCTGAAAGAGTAAGTGCGCTTCTTCCCTCTACATCAAGCTGTGGAACACCATCACCATCTCCTAAAATAAACTTTAATGGGGGCTGTACCATAGATTGTATATTAGGGATGGGCGATATGGCCTAAAATCCATATTGTGATATACATTGCAGCCTCTTGCCATAACGATATATATCACGATATATAGATTATAATAGAACCATTTCAGACCAGGTTACATAGGCCCTAAGGAAAGCCCAACTGCTAAATGTATTTTTTTTTTTAAAGAGAAAGAAACGTAGTATGTAGTTTTGAGAACATTTATTGTGCAAAACTGTAATTATACAACATGGTGTTGCAGATAAATAAAATTCAAGTGCACTAGTTGCAGAGACTTTAACAAAGAAAAAGCTTCAAGTATTGGGTTTCTTTCCTTTTGTGCAAACACAGATACTTCAAATGAAAATGTAATAAAGTGCAAAATGAAAGCACAATAATTGTTTTGAATAAAGAAGATACTTCCAGAATAAGGCCATATACTCAACTAAAGAAATATTTCAAGTATAAAAGTTTCTTTACAGTAGTGCCATGCCATGCACGGTAAAAAGTGCAAAACAGTGACCGAGCACATTATACGTTCTATAGTGAATGGTCAGGCTGATGAAAGGCTCCATGGTACGGCTCCGTTGTAGCGGCTTAAATCCGGACCAAGTCCAAATAATGGATGTTGCACCGGTCTTTTTCACCAGCTCCTCCGTTTCGCTTTCAGCCATGTTTACTCAAGATGACGATGAT
The DNA here is from genome assembly GCF_010015445.1 of Perca fluviatilis. Lineage (NCBI taxonomy): Eukaryota > Metazoa > Chordata > Actinopteri > Perciformes > Percidae > Perca > Perca fluviatilis. The sequence goes on along the minus strand of NC_053134.1, from coordinate 21,531,260 downwards.
GCGAAATATGCAAATAACGAATAAAACACTTAAACAAACATCAGCGTAAATAAACACTACCTAAAATGACCTGAAACTAGCTTTTAGGGAAAAATGAATTGCAAGTACTTAGATTTATTTTTTTTGTCTGGCCGATGTCCCATCAGCCTAAATGGAGGGGGGCGGGATTTACGGCACGGCCTACGTGGGGGTGACGCTGTGGGCTGTGACAAAGCGCCAGTATTTGATGAGTGGGGAACGGTCTGCGAGAGCAGTGTGGACCTTTTCTTTTCTTTTTTCTCAACTACAGCACCTTTTAAGGGTCAGTTCACCCAAATGAAACCCGTTTTCTCGCTATCGAGCCATATGATAGTCTTATTTGGATGATGAGAAGTGTATCAACCTGCATATATTTATCTTTATCTTTACTGCAAGTCTCGAGTGCGGCTTCATACCTTCTGAAAAGTGACGTGACCTCTCTAAATGTGTATCTTGTTTCTACAGTCGCAGCCGGAAAAAGATGCAGAACGTCTCCAACCTGTCCATCCTGACTATGCTCATCATGTACATGCTGTCAGCCCTGTTTGGCTACCTCACCTTCTATGGTAAGAACATCCATACACAAGAGCGGTAATAATGAACTCTAATGATAGACAAAAAAATGGCCTCAAACAGATAGATAGTTAAGTGATATCAGTCCCTTATTCAAGACAAAGCAAAACAAATACTGCTTACTTTAGGTGGAAAGGGAACAGTGATTTGCTTTGAAATCCCAGAAAAAAACCCTAATCAACGCCATTTAATTGACCAATAATCTAAGTAGGCATGCTAATTTAGTTTTTTTTTCTGGCCGATAGCCAACCCACGTTAACCGATCAATAGCCTATATCCACGTCGTTCCACTTCTTGGGATTGCTCCGTTGCCACCGGAAATTCCACCCGATGTTGTTACCTTCCGCTTTCTTTGTGTTGGCGTTCTAAACTCCGGTGGATTTCTGAGGACTTTGGTTAGCTGCTCCTCAGATCTCTGCAGGGTAAATCCAGACAGCTAGCTAGACTATCTGTCCAATCTTAGTTTTCTGTTGCACGACTAAAACTACTTTTGAACGTTCACGTTCAACCAAAACAAGTTCCTTCCCGAGGCTATTTTGCAGAGGCACCGCGGCTCCGTTCAGCGCTTGGCGCCGCCCAAGACAATTGGGATTGGGTTAAAGAAATGGCAATAAACCAGAGAACGTTGTTCTCCCATCCCGGAATGCTGTGTGGACTAGCCAGACCCTCTTCCGCAGCGCTGTGGAGGAAGTTCTGGTAATGCGAGACTGACCGATCATTAACTGTTAACCGACAGAGTTCCAGTCAGACATACTTTCCGTACTACATACTTTCTATGGAAAGCTGTGGACAGCTGTGGACTTGCAGTGGTCAGGATAGCCACGATGTTCAGTGCATTCAGAGCCACTGGCACACCAAAAAAAGAGCAAATTAAAATGCAACTTGCTCCCTTTACTAGCAGGTTAAATAGCACTTAAGAATTGTTTGGCTTATTTTACTTGTATCATGCAAATAAGTTTGTTTTAATAATTGTTTTTAACTGTTTAACTGAAAGTATTAAATCATTAAAAATTCTTATTGTCGGTCAATGGTTAAACAGTTAATCATCTGAGCCATCTAAAAGCGTGGATCTTGCGGATGTCCCCTACAAATCCTGGAAATTTGATTTTGACACTAGTAATTAGTAGATTTTGCCTCAGCATCTGTCACCTTTCGTTAACAAATTGTTCCATGTTTTTCCTTCTGATTCTCCTCCAACACAGACAACGTAGAGGACGAGTTGCTCCACACCTTCACCAAAGTGTATAAGTTTGACACGTTGCTGCTGCTGGTGCGTTTGGCTGTTCTCACTGCCGTCACTCTGACTGTCCCCATTGTGCTGTTCCCTGTGAGTACATCACACACAAACACCTTTTGTTGTCTCTTAAAAAAGCCCAATATGTTTGTTTGGCTAGTCTTCTCTGAGGAAAAACAGGCGGCACACAGTGGTGGAATGTAACTAAGTACATGTAATCAAGTACTGTACTAAGGTACTTGTACTTTACTTGAGTCTTTTCTTTTTGTGCCACTTTCTACTTCTACTAGAAATATTGTACTTTTTACTCCACTCCATTCATCTGACAGCTTTAGGTACTTTACAGATTAAGACTCCCCAGATAAGAACTCCCCAAGCTCCCCATAGACCTGCAAGTCCAACGCTTAACAACAGAACTGTTTTGATGGTTTCCAGTTTCTAAATTGTTTGAGTACTTTTACTTTTAATACTTTAAGTACATTTTCCTGAGGATACTCTCAAATTCAGGACTTTTACTTGCAATCATGTTATAGGCTCATTTCTAGGGCTTTTACACTGATGTTCATTACAGCATTGCCCTCCTTTTCGTCTTTCATTGAGCCTGTTTACGCACTGATATAATTTGATTCGCGTCAAGAGTGCACGCAAACCTACACCACCCTTGTAATTAGACATATCTGGCCGCTGCGTTCCGCCCGACGCCGACCAGCGACTTGTAAAAGCATTCATTCAGTGGAATGTCACTGCCACTTTGAGTCATTCTGCTGACAGACAGCGTTCTGTGTCTGCTGCCGAGTCAGTCTTTAGTTGTCTTTTTCTGGAAGCAGCTTGTTTTTTTCCCCTGGAAGCTAGGTAAGAAAGAAGAACATGCTGTTCGGTTTGGCACTCCGCTTGTGTCGTCATCTCAAATCCCAGAGCACGCAGGCTGAGGTCATAAACGGCCACACCTCTTAATCACGTCGAAACACACACACACACGCCTACATACACTTTTAAGATCCTAACTGTAAAGCCTCTCTTACTTAGTTTCCCCATTCTCCCACAAGCTGGGGTCACAGGTTAACCGTGTGCATGCGATGTCCAGCTACCAAACTTATCGTCTCTGTCACATTCGTTCACACACACTCCTCTTACTTCCCGCCCCATATATGTTCATGGGCTAATTTTAGCGTGGCCCCTGTCTGACATGGGGGGGGGAACAAAAACGGCTGCTGGCCAGAGGAAGTTTCATGACCCGTTTTAACTTCCAGTGCGTTCACACACACACACACACACACACACACACTTGGTTTTATGTACAGTAAAGCCAAGCAGCTGCTAATTTGTGAATCATTTCTGAAATGGCTGCAGCGACCGAAAGCAGCCACCAGGGGGCGGCAGATTTGTGGATATTCAGTCACAGGGAAGCAGACAGAATGATGCAGCAATGACTGCACGTTAAGGCTTGACACAGCGCACACACACACACACACACACACACACACACACACACACACACACACACACACACACACACATTTACATAGTTACAGAATATAAACATGCTCCTATATATCCACTGTCTGATATTCATGTGTCACCACATTCTGTTACATTTTAGCCGTTAAGCTGATGCTTGTGTTATTACGCTGGATGTGGATGGTCCCGTTCTCCCTCTTACTCTAACACACACACACACACACACACAAACACACACCTCCCCCCTCCCCACGGCAGACACTGAGATAGGATCCCCCTCTCTCTGCAGTGGAAGTTTACAGGCAGTGGACAGTGGAAAAACCCTCACCCTGACTGCTACCTTCAGGGAGATAGGGAGGCGGAGCCAGTGAGTCAGGGTGGGGGTTTGGCTGACAGGGGAGGGGAGGGGAGGGAGACAGAAACACAAACCATCGCCAGAGCACAATCCTCTAAATGCGCTGTGATAGAATTGTTGGAAATCTGCATCAAAGATAGTGAGGAACATTCTATGGATTATCTGATGGTGGCTGTGGAAGAATACCTTAAGCCCCTCTCTATTAAATTTAGGAATTTGCCCAAGATGGAATTGTACATAATGGAAAGGAAGTCAGATTCCACTGAGATGTGACTCTTTAATTTAGTTAGATTTGGCTTCATTGTTGCTGCAGTGCCATCTATAAGTGGAAATCTATTAATTTTGTACAGGTTTGCCCAGTTTACATGTGTGTTCAAGAGTTATGACCCTACCTCTAAGAATTTATAAGCAATATGGTATGAAATATTTAAAAGAATAACTTTGGGGGCACATTCAGATATACCTTAAACCAAATTGCAAAACGGAATACTAATATCTGTAAAGGAAAGCAATTTGGATTTTTCTTTGAGATGATACTTCCTCAGAAAATCAAAATGACAACCTCACAGTTAGCCTGGTTAACTGCAAACATGCAGTCATATGCACGTTTTCCGTCTTTGGCACAACTTATTCATATGTGATACTCTAACTCTCTCAAATGGAGTGGTACTCACAATGATTGTAAATGTAATTGAAATATAGAAGAGAAATGCCGAGGGAGTGAGAGGGAGGAGGACTAAGATAACAGAGGAGATACAATTTTGATAAGTACGGAGAAACACAAGACTGAAATGGGATGCCTCGAAGCAGCTGTGGCGAATTGTAGCTTAGTGAAAAGAAAAATACATAAACGTAGCAAGGGTTTATAGTTCCTATCCCACTGTTACAGCAGAAACCTGTGTGCTCATGGGCCTCAAATCGGCTATGACGCTTTTAAAAAAGTCAATCAAATTAGTTGTGTTAAACTGGTTTTTGCTTGTCTTTACCTGCATGGAATTCCTATCAAAAGATGTGAGTCATAGCCTGCTTTACATTAGTCAGTGTTGGTTTTAAGCTTTAGTTGCTGGGAGACAGCAATGTGAACAAAATGGCCGACCTTAGCCATTACTCTTTTGTGGCGTGGGGAACAAAGTTGATTTGTGCGTGAATTTCTGATTAGGAATGTGCGTTTGTGCAAAGTTGGGAATGTTTAATTAACTGACAGTCACTATTCTTGTAGTGAATTAATCGCTGTTGCTGTATCGTGGTCAGAAGATTGGCGAACCTGGATGCATGCGAGGCATCAGATCAAAAGAACTACTCGGTCGCGTCTTCGCTCTGCCAAGTTTCCGTTTGACATTTGAGAATCTCGCCTTGAATCCTCCTGACCTTCATTTTGCATGGAAACTGCTACCGGCCTTCAGCGAGAGATTAACATTAGCTTTGTCTGTCACTGTCCTTGGCTCCAGTGGGGGAAGTTCTGTATGAGAGAGGAGAGAATGTATGTGTGTGTGTGTGTGTGTGTGTGTGTGTGTGTGTGTGTGTGTGTGTGTGTGTGTGTGTGTGTGTGTGTGTGTGTGGGAGTGTGCATTTGGAGATATGTGTTGGGGGATGAAAGTGTATAGTGTGAGTGTATGGGTGTGCGGTCACGTGAAGGATAGATGCTAACAGAGGCCAGCTCACACAGGGCTTTGCCAGGATCCAGTACATAATGAAAGGGCTTTATGTGGAGTCAAACATGCTTCAGTTCTCAGGCTCCAGCTGGAAAGTAAAGCCATGGGAGACGGCTGCAAACGGGCTGATTTACAGCGCCACCGTCACCTGTATGTCTTACCACAACGTAGTAAAATATCAGTCTTAATCCACAATGTCAAGCTAACGCTTGAGTAGCGCTAGCTTGAGTACACTGTAATAAATTTCAAGTTAGTTTAACTTGGAAATGCAAGTTCCCCTGCTGCCTTGAAAATCGAAGTTCACTCAACTTGAAGACTGCCTTTGTTTCAACTTAGAAATTAAAGTTAATGATGTTGATGTAACTACAGTGTTCTAGTTTTGTTAAAGTTGTTCTTTTAGTTGATTTGACTTTGTATTACTTGGTTTAACTTCATACTTTAAGTTAAAACAAATAATTTATTTTCATTAATAATGCAAGAAACCTTCCTTGCCTAGTATAACAGACATACTTTTCTGCTTTATTTCAACTCACAGTTTCAAGTTAAAACAACATAACCACATTTATAGTGGAGACAGCGTGGGTGCTTGGGTGGGGCCACCCCGGGGCCCCGTGCGAAATAGTGGCCTCTCTGCTGATCTTGCGTGACATAAAGTGGCCGCTAGTGAAGTGACACACCAATCAACAGCTGAAGGAAGCCTATTACTGCTCAACGTCTAACACCATAATACTCCAGCTCTTCTTATCAAACGTAACAGTCACTTAACTCATGGTTACAAATGTAAACCAGCACAACAATGACAATTACCAGGCAACAAAACACTACATTCTAAACACACGTTTAATAAACGGAATTCATATAGTTACATTTGTATTTCGAACAAACTGCAAATTTTTCAATTTTTTAACACAACTCTATTTACCGCCTTGCATCATGGGAATTGGCCAGCCAATGAACCAATTGCAGTCCTGACTGCAGTACGCAGATTGGGGTTGGGCTAAATGTGGGCGGAGCTAAACATTTGACTTTTGAAAAGAACTTTCCATTTCAATTTGAGATGAGTTGTTGACAGGTACTCCCTCCGCTGGTGGCACCAGTGCTTTCTTGTTTGCCATAACACGTGTTTTATTTTAGTAGAAATTTGAATAGGCTACATCACTTATCGGCGTTGTATAATTAATTTATTGTGTCCATGCTTTAACTTTGCCGTGGAAGTTATTTTAAACTCGAAAGGCAGCTCTTTTATGTTGCAACACACACACATGCTTTTTTTTCAACTGATTAGTTAACTTACATACCCAAGTTCAATCAACACATACATTTTTTTAATTAGTGAACCCAATGAATAAATGCAAGTTTAACTTTCAAAAACTCATAAAGTTGAGTTCAAAATCCACAACTTGTATAAGCTCGTTCAGTTAAAAATAAGAAATAAGTGGACATAACTAAATGGGTCTGTAATATTTTACAGTGTACTTGTCTCCAAAGCCTTGTATGCTAGCAGTTGGTTTGTTTTTCAGTCTTGAATATTTGCAGTTAGCTAATGATTTTATTTTTCTTAAATAAACAGAGAAAAGTGGAACTATCTTAGTACTATCTGGTTTTCTTTCACATAACAGTAACCTCATAGTTACATCAACATTTCAAACACTGCGATTGAAGTTTAGCTAGCGAATTAGCTAGTAAGAATTAGCTTGCGTGCTATAGGCAGCATTATTCAACCCAACGTACACTGCGTTTGTCATATCTCTTAATTAGTATAAACATCTGCAGTTATCTTAAACTTGTGACTGACATTTGGAGTTTGAAAAGTTGTGTGCAAAACACATGCACATCTTTCTTTGCCAAAAACTGTAACTGCTGTTTGTGTTCTTCCTTTTTATATTTCAGTCCCTCTTTCTAGTAAAGCACCCTTTTATAAAGGGTTTGTAGGTTTTAACTCTGCTCTATAAAACATTTACTAATGCTTTACAGATCAGTTATAATCATTAGCTATTAATAATGGCACCATGATAGCAAGAAATGTCTACCAGTTTTATAGCCATTGTTAAGAAAACATTTTGGGGTTGCCAGGTGGTGAAAAATAATTTTTTTGCTGTTTTTTCTCCTCCTCATCAGCGTTTAAATTGTTTATTCATTAATTTTGGTTCAGATGCACGTCAGCTTTTTCAGGTCAGAGTTCAAACAGGCCATTGGAGGGGTTCTCTGATTCATTAAAGAGCTAAAAAGATGATAAAAAAAGTGTCATGCTGGAGGAGGATTTACACCAGAACGAGATATTTCCAAACCTGGCTGCCCAAAAATGGTTCTTATTAAATGTACAGAGGGAGGTTTTATAGGCGTCACCACTAGAGAGCTTGTTTCTACATTCATGGCATCATGGTTGGGATCTGTCTTGCTCTTAAGTGTGTTTTTTTTTTCAGCCTAATTTGACTAGTGTCGATGTGGTAAAAAAAACTTGATATTTTTACTTGAAAGGGACTTTTCCCTTATGTAGTTTCAGTTCACACCCAGGATCTGTTATATTTAGCAGCTGTCACAGAGTGTCTTCTACTTGGTCTCGCGCTTTGAATGTACTTGCACCAGCAAATGTGCACAAAGAGAGGAAACGCAATCATAGTTTGCAGTAAATAGGCTGAAGTGCACCTGGTTTGTTTTCAGCTACTTCCTTTGCAGAACTAGCTTACATACATAGCTCAGACCTAAGCCCCTGATTTGTTGCTAACTGGCTGAACCCAGATGTGGATGGGTGAATCTGGCTGCCTACAACTCCAGTCCATCAGCTTCCTCTGTGTGTGTACGTGTGTGCAGTGCCTTTGACAGGTAAAGAGTAGGGGGCAAAAAGTGTGCAAACATCACCCTGTGAACTCCAAAGGCTTTGCGCCAGGTAACAGTCGGGTGCTGGATAGTTTGGAGCCTTGGAGAGAAATGCCGCATCCAGGCTCTAGTTTTCCAAGCCTGGCCTAATTATGTCACAGCTGGTGGGAGGGAGGGGGGGGGGGGGCAGTGGAGGGGGCACGCTTGAATAACTTTAGGAAAGATGCAGTTAAATTATTGTCAATATCTCCCACAAGAAATGAGTTTGGGCTTAAAAGTGGGGGAACTTTTTTTTGGCAGTGGACAGTGAAGCGCAGACCTCATGACAGTCGTGATGGAGGTCACTTGGTTCAGTCTGACAGTGCAGAAAATCCAGTTAATGTGATTTTTTTTTTCCCATGCTAACTGGACATAAATCTTGTGCTTAAGTCAGACTTGAAAGGATACAAAGACGGCATGCGGTGTTCTGCCAAAAAAAAAAGGAAAGGATTGTTTTGTCCTTTTCAGGTAAACTAAATCAAGAAGTTACTTTCCCTAAAAGTCCATTTGCATCTCATATTTCATTCTCCACACACAAGTGTCTGCCAGAGCTGTAATTAAATGTGTTGTCATGGCGACTGGTGGCCCTCATTTGTCTTTTAATGTGGGTCTAGCCAAGTAAAAGAGGAAGGAAGACAGGCTAAAAAGGAAAAATCACCGGTGATATGACAATAGCTGCCCTCCTCCCACCCCCCCAACCCCACATGCAGGCGAGCCCGCCCTCCTCTCACTCCCGGCTGATGCAATCCCGTGCTTGTATTACGCTGTGGGAGATAATCCTGCCCTGCCTTTTTGAATGGCCACCGTAAGCAACGCCCCTTGTAACCTTTCCCTTTGAGGCCTGCGGGTGCTTCAGGTTTCACCTGACACCCGCAACCTTTCACCCACTGGAGGCTTGAACAGGCTGCCTGTGGCTGAGCAGCAGCAGGCGTCTTAGCTGGGATCTCCCGGTTCTCTCTGTTTCTCACACACACACACACACACACACACACACACACACACACACACACACACACACACACACACACACACAGAGTCTCACAAGTACACACACTAGCCCCGTAGCACTTGACACACTTCAAACAGTGGCCAAGTTTGGGACTCGGCCTCGGGCACAGACCTGCAGACACACAGACTGTTGTTGTTTATGGTTTGTTTCTTTGCCAGAGACAGACTGTATGTACGCAGAAGACTAACAATGCTGGATTTAGTGCTGAATTCAGTGGATTTAGTGCTCAAATGTAATACATTTGTATTCTATCGAACCAAACTTATAACTTCTGAAGTCACAAGCAAAAAAATTGCTGCGATTGTTACATATTCCCCCATTCTCATCTCAGTCAGCTGATGGTGAACTTTATACAACTTTGTCGTAAAATAAATGAACGGATTTGTCTGAATTTCTCTGATCAAAGCAAAGAGACTTGAATGTCAATACAATGTGTTTTTCTCTCCCCCCCCCCCCAGATCCGCACTTCCATCAACACACTGCTGTTCAGCAATCGAGACTTCAGCTGGGCTCGCCACATGCTGATTGCCGCCGGCATCCTGGCCTTCAACAACATGTTGGTCATCTTCGTCCCCACCATCAGGGACATCTTCGGTTTCATCGGTGAGTCCCGCCTCCAAACACTTTGACGAACAGCCAAGGATTTTCTGTTAACAGTTCCTGTTTTTTTTTGTTTTTTTTTTGCAAAAGAAACTCAAAAAAGGGCCCTATTTTAACGATCTGAAACGCAAGTATCAAACGTGAAACGCAAGTAGCTTTGTGGGCGGATCTCGGGTGCTGTTGGCGGGATAAATGAGTCTTGCGCCCGACGCAAATCTAAAATGGGTTGGTCTGAAGTAGCTAGGTGTGGTTTGGGCGTAACGTGAAAATAACCAATCAGAGCGTCATCTCACATTCTCTTTAAGAGCAGGCGCGCTTGTTCCATGGCGGATTGCTATTATGACGGCGGATTTGCCTGGCGCACGCCAGCGGGAGCTGTCCAGGATGCGGCAAAGTAATAAATGCCCGTCTTGGCCGGGTGCCGATGTTGCTGCGGCCTCTCGGCCGCATCTCCTCAAGTCTGGAGAGGATTGCTGCAGCCATGGAGCGTGGGCCTCCAAACGCACCACCTGCACCTGTTGTGCCCATTCCTCCTCCCCCCCACTCCATCTCCGTCCACCGCTCCACCAGGAGCGCATCGAGTGTCCAATCCCGCCGTAGTTCAACATCACGTCTCCTTAAGTCCTCTAATATTTCCTCATTTATGTCATCAACACATCCATGATTCATGGAAATGTTGTGTAAAACATAACAAGCCACAAAGAATGCTGCGACTTTTTGAGGACTGTACTGTAATGTGTCTCTTGACCTATCCAAACACCTGAAGCGCATTTTCAGTAATATTTTTCTTTTTCACGCTACATTATGGCCAAGCATGCGCCCCTAAAATAGCATCTGAATAACGCGCCACTGACTTTAGACCAGGTTTTTCCTGGTCAGTGGCGGAATTGTTTTCTGAAACTGCAAAATAGCATCAGGGAACGTTTGCGCCGGAACACGCCTCCTCTTTTCGCTGAACCGCCCCGAAATTCCCTAATTTACCGACGTGCGTCTATGGAGGGAAAAGTCCGCTGTGCGTCGGGTGCAAAATAGGAATGATGCATGCGTCGGTGTACAAAGGCAATTGCGCTGAGTGCAAGATAGGGCCCAAAATGTGACAATATGGCGAGGAAGATGTCGTTTACAGACAATAAAACATGCAACATGAAGAACCCACAACATGGACAAATGTGAGTTAATAAAACAGGCAGTCAGGCAGTCGAGGCCCGATTAGCACCTTCGGTTCAGGGGTCGTTTTATTAAGTAATGACGTTGGAAGCACAAAAGCTTAAAGTGTCGGGTCGAGTCAGCTGTGCAGTCGCGTGAGCTGTTTGTGACCACTGATCAACAAACCTATCAAATCTACAAATATGTAGACATGTCTCCCTGATATTAAGCTGCAGCGTCTTTGCATGTTTAGCACGTGTAGCTCTAATGGCTAATGGCTTTTCGCCTACCATGAAAATTAGAAGTGTCCTACTCCCTTCCCTACACCTGGTGAAACCAGGGTCCAGAGTGTTCCAAACTGTACTAAATGTACGAAAATTGATACGTCCATTTCAAGCAATGCCCACATCCATCCATCCGTCTTTTATGTTGGCATGGATGTTAAGCAATACATTCACTAGAGGGAGTTTGAACAATTCGGTCTCGCACGGACCTCAACTTTTCCCTTGCTACCATCCAACTCACGTGCACAATCACGGGCGAAATTAACGCAGAGTACGGACTTCTGCCGTATACGTATCTAACGTTGGCACATAGATGAGCCTTTTAGGAGTTGCCAAGAGATAGCGTTTCAGGCAAAGGCTTGCGTGAACATGCTGTGGGAGGGAGGAAGGTTATTGGGGGGAAAAAATAAGGTTAAAAGCAAACAAAATAGTAAATCTTGTGATGCAAAAAGAGCACGTACGGGTGCACCGTGAAAAAAAAAAAAAAAAAGGTCATTGCAGTTGTGACAAAAAATTCAGCTTCGGATTTAGTAAACGCTTGATTCGCTCTTACAGCAGTTCAGATAATGCTCAGATTCATTCATTTCCACAAGCTACATGCATTGTGGATAATTATTTATTTAGAATGGCAAACTTTCCTATGTTATTTGCCTGTAAACATAAAAAAGTGACATCTTAAAAATATATATAATATTTAAAATAGCAGCTGTCTGAAAACTACAATTCTACAAGTCATATATTTTTGTGTGTGCAGGTTCCTCTGCAGCCACTATGCTCATCTTTATTCTACCTGCTGCCTTTTACATCCGCCTGGTCAAATCCGTGCCGTTCCGCTCCCCGCAGAAAATCGGGGTAAGTGTGCAGAAACACACACACACACACACACACACACACACACACCCCGTCTTTCTCACTGTATCATTTTTCCTCACTCCATCCCCTGAGGGGCGGATAACATTTTCAAAATGTGACTCGTCAGAAGTTTCTAATGGACCCCGCTGTGCATCATCGCACATTGAACTCACATTTAATTTCTCATTCTCTCTCTCTCTCTCTCTCTCTCTCTCTCTCTCTCTCTCTCTCTCTCTCTCTATACAGGCGGCCGTCTTCCTAGTCGTGGGAATCGTCTTCATGATTGGCAGCTTGTCACTCATCGTCCTCGACTGGGTCCACAACCCCCCAGGCTCCAGCGGCGGTCACTAAGCTCCTTCTTCCCTCCTCAGATTCACATTTGACAGTGCAGCAACCACCCCCTCCCCCCCTTCATCAAATCACAAACATCAATTATAAAACCCCTCAACATATGGACATAATATGCTGCATAGAATATCACTGGAGGGAGACTTTTTTGGCTTGGTTTCTATTTTGTTGTTGCTGTAAAAGTTCACAACGCAAACGAGAGAATCAAAAAAAACCAAAAAAACAGAGAGGGATCCGGTTTGCCACAAAGACAGCCTGAAATCATTGCCTTATTGTTTCCAGCTATGAAGAGACGGAACAAACACATACTGTGCAGCCCTCACCTGAAGCAGATCTGTGAACTGCGATTTACAGGGCTGGAAAGACGATGCAAGTCCCTCAGTCCTCAAAGGAGACATTTGGAGGTGGAGTGTGTCGTCCTCTATGAAACAAGGAGCACTTCTAGCATTATGTTTCACTTTGTGTAGCGCTTACACACACACACACACACACACACACACACACACACACACACATAGACATAGCAAAACACATCTACACCTCTGTTTTTAAGCAGCTATCCATGAAAAAATCTCTGAAATTAACCAAACAACGTAGACTGGGTAAACCCAGCCCGATCTGCTGGCGATTTGATTTCGCCCTGCAGCTCTATCCTGCTTCCGTTGCAAATCTGCGGGGACCAATCACAAACTGGCTTATCCACCTGGCGCGCTATTGGCGGGTTTAACACGATGGTGATAGAGAAGCGACGGCAAGCAGCTTTTTGTTTACATTACAACATGGCGGCCACCGAAGCGCAGCGACCCGTTGATGCTGCTGTCGCTGCTACGTCACCCAGATCGTTCGTCTGATTGGTTGAAGGACTATCCAATTACGTACAGAGTCATTTGAACTATGCCAGTTGATCACGCCTCTTGTGCAGTAGAAAGTACAGAGCAGACTCCCCAGACTAATGTTCAATCTTAAAAGATTGAGCTTGGTCTGGTGATAGCCAGGCTACAAACAACGCTTAATCAGTAACTGAATTTAATAATTTAAAACTTTTTTTTTTTCAGGAAAGTTTGTTTTATTTTGCTGCTATGCTACATTCACAATCAGAAGCTTTGCCAAAGTCAACGTACAGTTTAAGTCGATCAGGTTCATGCTAGAGCTCTGAGTCTCCCGGATCTTCCTCGCTGGCTGTTTTAATCTTTGCTGTGTACACGAAACAAGGAGATGCTTTCAGTATTCCTATCACAGAGGGATCTGAACATGCAAGGTATCAATGTACATAGTTAAGTTTGTCTACTGAAAAAAAGATTGTTGTACAAAATGAACAGTCTTTTCTATTCAGGTCATATGAAGCTAAGTGATCATTTCCAACACGCAGTATGCATACCTGCTGGAATAATTTATTAGCCACTTCACATTGGGCTGGACAACTAGGTATAACTGTAGGTTGTTGTTATTTTTTTTTATAATTGGCACAAAATTTGTGTGAAGAACTATTTAAAATAAGCAGTTCATCAATATGCAATTGGACAATTCAAAAGTGGATTTAATTCAACCAAAAGAGCCAAACATAAAATAGTTAATTTAAAATCGGTAATTTAAAGATGCCAAGATCGCAGTAAAATATTTTCAACACGTGCCATACTATCCTACTCACTGTCAAAAGAAAACCCTCACTCTCCCCAAAATGTAATTTCAGAAAGGCCTTATCTTTTATTTTTAAGGTGATTACATGCTATTCAGCTTAAAAGAATAGTTAGATTTTTGGTAAAATGCGCTAATTTGCTTTCTTGCCGTGAGTTAGATGAGAAGGTTGATACCATTCTCGTGTCTGTACGTTAAATGTGAAGCTAACGTTACAGCCAGCAGGAAATTAGCTTGGCACAAAGACTGAAAACATAGGAAAACAGCTAGCTAACTCCCCGTTTTTTTTTATTTCGGTTTTCATACAAAGTCGACTCATGAGATAGAATGTTTGAATGGTTAAGCTTTGGAGGCGCTGGTGATAGATTTTCACTCTAGACTAGCTACTTTAGCTAGCTGTTTTCTCACACTTTCATTTTCTATGCTAGGCTTAGCTAACTGGTGCTAGCTTAATCTTTAGCACACAGACATAAAAGTTGTGTTAGTCTCTGCAACAAATTGAATACACTTCTTTTTGCTCAAAAGTGTAAAAAGTTTGTCTCTTATGAGTGGTGATTTGGAACAAGGTTAATGATAAACAATATCACACACATCACGACGCTTGGTTGTAAAAGAGAGCTAGATTAAGTATTGGTACATTAACTCTTTAAAAATCAGATACAAAAAGTAACAGGATTAATATTTTAAACTGTGCCTTTGGATTGCCTTTTTTTATAATTGGCCTCTAATACTGGTGCCTTTGGTAGAGTCATTGACGACAACACTAAAACCTCGTTTCACCTTTTCTCTGATGCCGTTACGTGTCACCGACGCATCCAGCCAAAGTGGACAACATTTATAGATCCTTTGCGGATCTACGTACATGAAACAAATTGGTATTTTAAATGAAATAGTGTATTATGTGCATGTTTTTGGATTACAAATATGGTCTTTTTGGACAATTGTATATGCTCTGTAAATAATCTTTATTTTATGGTACACTTACACTCATTGTCTGTGAGTGGGTTGTTGGGGGATTCTGCCTTTCAAAGTCTTCTGCAATCCAGTCTATGTTTTAGTATATAAAAGTATACATAACGTTTATTAGAACTTTTTTTTCTCTCTTGCTGTATGACAGTGGATTTTTTTTCTTTATTTCAAACTTGTATATTTGTAGAAAACTTGGTCTCTATATATCCATTTTCATGTTTAAATGTTAACTCGTCATATCAGGTTTAATTAATTAATCATTGACCTGCATTATAACACGGTTTAATCCCAGAAGTCTCAGAACCGAAGCAATACATTTCTGCAGTTTATTGGTTCCTGCCAACCAACACTGGGTTCAAATTAAAGCCACAATTTAAGCAGTATTGATGTTCGGAAAAAAACGTGCTGTAACACTAAACATTAGTATTTCGTGACCACACTACAGTAAGGTTCTTAAAGGGCAGAACACCTTAAAAGCTCATGGCTTTTCTGCTATTTATTGCATGGCATAGCACGGATGCTAACGTGTAGCCATATACCTAGGCTAATGTGTAGCCGTACACCTATGCTAACAAGAACCCTCTGTGTTTGCCCATTCTGAAGATCATACAATCATACACAGTAGTTACTTACCTTACTGTGGCGATGACTGCCATCATAAAAAAAAAACTTTTCAAATCCACGTGAGGTTTTATTTCCATGACGTTACTTGAACTGAAGCTTTCCACAGCCTGATAAAGTCTGCAAGCTTTATGACCGAAGGGTCCATGCAGCCTCTTCGGTACCCGCAATGAATGTTCAATAATGGATTGTTCTCAGTTTGAAAATCTGGCTCCTCATTTCTTCATGAATGTTTAGCTGTAACTTCCTTAGCCTCTTGCTTTCAGTGGCTTATACTGGTCATCGGTAGTCAACAGCTTCGTCTCTTCCTCAGGTTGGGTTTTGTCTTTTCAAATTGGTTTTAAAAGGTTTTTAATAGAATGCTCCCAACACAACACCTCTATTTCCTTTAGTATCTCAGGTATACGGTCTGGATGAATATTTCTATCTCACTTTTAGACAACTTCAAATATCTTCACCTCTTTTGCATGATTGAGCCAAGCTGTACAATGCTGTTGTTTATGTGCTGGCCTTGATAAGAAATTGTCTTGTGAATCTGTAAAAGCAGACGAGTCCCCAGCTAATTTTGACAGTGTTAAGAAAGAAAGGAGTTGTACAGATCCACCTGCCTTATTTTTCTATGGACCTCTAGCCGTGGAGAAGCACTGGCTCAATGTGTCTGCTGTTCACAGTGTCTCTGCTTCCTGTGGATCAGGCCAAACGTTCAGATTTGTAATTTTACACCCACACAAAGGGGATGTTTTTTTGTATCCGTGATGCTGTTTCATTATGATGAACAATAAAAATGTGAAATGAACAAAAGTTTGTGTTTTTGTACATTCTTTCACCTACTTTTTTTTTTTTTTTTTAAATAGGTTGCACTTTACACAAAACCTAGGATTGATTTCAAGCAAGTAGTATAAATGCACTGATGGTATTGGCGTACTATTATATAAGTCCAATTTTGAATGTGTGTATGACTTTCTATATTTAAACACTGGCAAAAAAAGAAACGTTTTGTCACACCAGGGCTTACATAACATGTCTCTGTCCCAGACTGGCGTATCGGCATGTAACAGCCAAAGCCCTATTTCTGGCAGATCAGATATTAGGCCTCTGAAAATAAAATAAATGCTTCTGTAGCTGTCTAGGTAGCATCTACTGTTGACATGTAACACCATCTTGTAATGCTCCCAAAGATGGTGGAGGAAATGAGTAACCTTTTTTCTTTCCAGATACAAAACCTTGATTCCAAAATGAAACTGGGGGCCATTTCAGAAAGCAGGTCATTCATTCATTCATTCATTCATTCATTCAGTCTGTATTGGGCGCATTTTAGCGCAGTATGTTATCTGCATGAATAAAAAAACAGGGTTGGTTTATTAACTGTGTTAACGATCCCGTTGATGAAGAAGCTGTATGACTTCGCAGGGAGTTAAACATACGTCGGGAGATGATATTGAGGCCCCGACTATAGATGCATTTTCATTTCCAGATACTAGCCTACCTATTTGAACGGTATCGTTTTTCTTCCCAGCCTATCAGTTATGTAGCCTACATAATCTTATCCGTCCTCATATCACTAACGTCCCCCATCATGGACATGCTCTTACATCCCAGCACATTCTTTGTGTCACATTACGTTTTTTTGCGGCAGTTTTCCTTACAACATTGTTGATGCTGAGCATATTAGTAAAGCCACTGTATAGTAAAGCCACTGTATAGCAAAGCGCCGTTAGAAGAATGTGACTTGCTGTGAAACATTTTTTAAACGTTTTTGTAGTGTCCCCTGGACACAAACCAGTAATAGCCATTAAAAAGGAGCTCCACAGGATTGCAGGTGAATGATGTAAACCCTTTGAAATTAAAGATTATGAATTATAATTCTGTTAATGATGGTGCTGCAGCCCCAGAATGGGATCAGTAGGCCTAGGACTTTTTCACCTGCAGGATTGCACCTAAATGAAATAGATTATAGGTTCAATACCATTTCACCAGTAATATTATACTCATGATTACATACGATATTAATACACTATATTGGAACTTACGCATTTACTCTAGCAGCAATTTTCTCCCACGCAAATTCTCTTTTGCAGCAGCCACTGTGTTGCTTTTTTTTTTTTTTACAAAATACATGTTCAAACTCGCTGTATGTGCACATGAGTTTTCCACCGACCAGTTTGTTTGTGGTTGTTACCATGGTGAATCGTAGTATCATGGCTCCATTCATGCTGCCTTTTTATAGTGGTGGTATACGCGCTTAACTCTGAGTGAACCTACTCGGAGTTGATTGAACCAACTCAAATCAGCTGTTCTGGAACCGAAAACTGAAAGTTTCCCATCTCAGGGTAAATCAGGGTTTGTTAAACCTCCTTCCTGAAACGGGCCCCTGGTCAAAATCAACTGAGGGCCCAGAGATCCTTAAACGTTCAAGAAATTATTTTCATTTTAAATAGGTGTGCATGTGTGAGTGAGTGGTTGTTTGTCTATGTGTGGCCCTGCGATGGACTGGCGACCTGTCCGGGGTGTACCCTGCCTTTCGCCCGACGTATGC
The DNA here is from genome assembly GCF_010015445.1 of Perca fluviatilis. Classification (NCBI taxonomy): domain Eukaryota; kingdom Metazoa; phylum Chordata; class Actinopteri; order Perciformes; family Percidae; genus Perca; species Perca fluviatilis. The sequence goes on along the minus strand of NC_053134.1, from coordinate 21,513,114 downwards.
TGGGATTGGCTCCAGCCCCCCCACGACCCTGTGCGCGGGATAAGTGGTTGACGATGGATGGATGGATATTACTACTATTCATAGGTTATGTTGTTATGTTTGTGTATTGGCCCTGAAACTACTTGGTTAAGGTGAGCAATAAATCATGGCCATGTTTAAAAGAAACAAACGGTGTTGGTAGAAAAAGAGAGAAGTGTGCAGTGCAGCTTAGGTGGGTTCATATCCTGGTATTTTTGTATAGATTAAAGGAAAACATTTACCCAAAATTAATGTTAAAAGGCACAATGAGTAGGATTTATCAGCTGTACGACAAAAATAGGATGTAGGCTCTACAGGAGGTTTTTTTCCTTGGCAACTACTATGTTTTTTCCTAAATGGTTAACACATTTTTAGGCATTCTAAAAAAAATAGTGCATATAGATGCTGTAAATGGGGGGGTGGCTATCCCTAGGTGAGCATACCCTGGAGCCCCCCAGGTTTGGGATGAGCCCCCAATGTTTACAACTTTTGGCTCCGCCCCTGCTGCCCTTTGCCTGCATTTTCTTATTATTCTGTGTTTGGGACGTTTCTGGGCGTCAACTTCTATAAAAAATTAAATAAAAAAATGGTAGCACCCAGGTACCTTATCATAAGCACACATGCATGATGAAGCTATGATAAAGCTTGTTCCAAAATGAGGGCAAATGTGGGATTGGCATTTATCCGCTGGACATAACCGTAACCCTTGTTAAAGTGGCCAACTTTGAATGTTGTTTTTAAAAAACAGACTATTCCTACTCATTCGGTTTTTAAGAATATTTTGTAATTTCGTTCTTTTTGTGGATTTTGCTTTTTGGGTTGTTTCCTGACGTGTAAAGTAAAAAAAATCATGAGGTCTGTCATCAGTACTGTATTTAAGAACAAGATTAAGCACAAGTTTTAGTACTTTACTTGACTATTTCATTATGTAGATTTCATATTTTTCAGAAGTAAATTCAGCATTAAATGTAGCATACTAGTTTGGTTGTATTTGTAGACTGAGATTTGAAGGTGAAAATGTGATCATAAAATGTGATATGCAGTTGAGCACGTGAAATAATAAATGATTTCCGTTCATAAAACTAAAAGACACGTGGTGTGCCAACTGCTATGGTCATAGTCAACAAGGTTAATGACCTTTAATTGGAGATGGGTTTTTTTGGGGGGGGGGGCACAGACATGCTGCTCACCTGGGTCTCGATTTTCTGGAAACCAGCGACTAAAAGTTTTCATTAAGATAGATGAGAAAGTATGTTGTGTAACAAAGATTTCATAGGCATGTTTAAATGGCTGAGGCTGCAGGTTTGACTCTGCAACATCACCAGAATCAGCATGGTCACATTCCACCACACGGGTTGGTCCTGAATCTGTTTACACAACACCCGTTGGCTCTGACCTCCGGATGATAACCTGCTGTATCCTCGCTTCACCTCTCTGTGCCGTCAGTGCTACGCTTAGGACATCTTCCCTCTGCCAGCGGTGGGATGTTAGTACATTTACTCCAGTGCTGTACCTAAGTGCTAATTTGAGGTGGGTTTTTTTGAGTAATTTGAGTCTTTTCTTTCCATGCCACTTTCTACTTCAGCTCCGCTACATTTCAGAGAGAAATATTGTACTTTTACTCCACTACATTCATCTGACAGCTTTAGTTACTAGTTACTTTACAGGTTCAGATCTTTGCGTATAAAACACATGTAGTTTAACAAATACGATGTTTTATTGCAAATTAAACTACCCAACAATATAACAGCCTACACATCCAGCTGAAATGATTGGACGATTCAAAGCAGAATGCTTTTTATGCTTTTTGTTTTTATGCTATCGACCCCTTTTTCGTTTCCAATTTTTTAAATGTGAGGATTTTTCTGCATTGAGTACTTCCATTTTCAATACTTTAAGTACATTTTCCTGATGATACGTACATACTTTTACTTAAGTAACATTTTCAATGTGGGACTTTTACTTGTAACAGAGTATTTTTACAGTCAGTATTAGTACTTTTACTTAAAAGGTGCTCTAAGCGATGTCGGGTGACGTCACTTCTTGTTGACGTTCAAAGTATTGTCAAACTAAACGGAGGCTAGCTCGCCCCTCCCTCCTCATCCCGTCCCCCTCCCTTCCACTTCTCCTTACTATGGTTATTGGCTGGAACACTGTTTGTTATGTTTGGTGGTGCAGGTTGGCGCAGTTTATTTTTGTTGCCATTTGTGGAGCCTGGGCTGTCTACAGAGACCGCATTTCTTTACAGTGTGTTCAGGGGACCGGCAGATAGCGGATAGTGAGGAGATGTTTGCTGTATGTGACAAAAAAATATTGTAGCCTAAAAAACGCGTGACATCGCTTAGAGCACCTTTAAGTAAAGTATCTGAATACTTCTTCCACCACTGCTCTCTGCTGTCCTTCTCTCTTGTCTTGATGCAAAAATGTTCAAATCCCTCTATCCTCACGTAGTGTTGTACAAATAGTCTATGATCCAATTGACGACACAAATTAGATCTCCAGTATGCATGGCTGTAGTTAGTGTACTGCGAAGTTCGATGAAATGCTTTTATTTCCCAGGAGTCCACGCGTTGTTAGTGTTTGACTTATCCTGTTTGCAGCAGCTAGATGGGAGAGTTTGATGCATGAGCGTTTCATTTGAAAAGACAAGTACATTCATCTGCCGCATAGAAATGCTAAAGCAAACCATAACCCAGGATGCAGAAGTGTTCCACCCAAGGGTGACTCATTGTACACAAACCAGACGCTTATCTGGAGCATTTATTTATATATATATATACACACACACACACATACACACAATAAGTGTAGCTGCAAAGAAATTCAGATGCAGAACGTAATTCAATAATTTATGATTTTATATATATATATATATATATATATATATATACATATATATTTTGAAAATGATTCACCTATATATTTTCTGTTTATACTGTACTTCTGACAGCGACTACATCATATCCGTTTCCAGCAAAACAGAGCGAAAGCAGAAAATGCAGAAAATCCATGTTATGTACTTCTTTACAAATGAAATGAATGTCAGACTGACTGACTGACATGTGATGTGCATTCTTCTTAGAAAACAATTAGTTTGTAGAAATGTCTCATGATATATTGTCTCTGGCGTATTATTCAACTTTTACTTTTTGTTAAAGAAGGAAAAGAAAATCGCAACACTCGAAACTATCGAATCGCAATACTACATTTACATACAGTAAATGAAAATCGCAATACATATATCGGCAGCCATGTATCGTGAAAGAATGGAATCGGGACAAAAGCATATGGTCCCCAGCCCTAGTGCTTGTCGCGTATGTGTTTGGTTGAATGAATCCACACTTTACTACACACTCCTGCACTCATCTTCTTTTCTGTGTTTCAAGTTGAGTCCCCAGGTTTCTCTTCTAATTCTTCTACCCTCTTTCTCCATCCATCCATCCATCCATCTTCGTCCGCTTATCCGGTGTCGGGTCGCGGGGGGAGCAGCTCCAGCAGGGGACCCCAAACTTCCCTTTCCCGAGCAACATTAACCAGCTCCGACTGGGGGATCCCGAGGCGTTCCCAGGCCAGGTTGGAGATATAATCCCTCCACCTAGTCCTGGGTCTTCCCCGAGGCCTCCTCCCAGCTGGACGTGCCTGGAACACCTCCCTAGGGAGGCGCCAGGGGCATCCTCACCAGATGCCCGAACCACCTCAACTGGCTCCTTCGACGCCAAAGGAGCGGTGGCTCTACTCCGAGCTCCTCACGGATGACTGAGCTTCTCACCCTATCTCTAAGGGAGACGCCAGCCACCCTCCTGAGGAAACCCATTTCGGCCGCTTGCACCCTGGATCTCGTTCTTTCGGTCATGACCCAGCCTTCATGACCATAGGTGAGGGTAGGAACGAAAACTGACCGGTAGATCGAGAGCTTTGCCTTCTGGCTCAGCTCTCTTTTCGTCACAACAGTGCGATAGATGGAATGTAATACCGCACCCGCTGCGCCGATTCTCCGACCAATCTCCCCGCTCCATTGTCCCCTCACTTTGCGAACAAAACCCCAAGGTACTTGAACTCCTTCACTTGGGGTAAGGACTCATTCCCTACCTGGAGAAGGCATTCCATCGGTTTCCTGCTGAGAACCATGGCCTCCGATTTAGAGGTGCTGATCCTCATCCCAACCGCTTCACACTCGGCTGCGAACCGATCCAGTGAGTGCTGAAGGTCGCCAACCCTCACCTGAAACGAGTCCGACTTACTGCCGAGAACCCGGACACAGCTCTCACTTTGGTCGTACAGAGATTGGATGGCCCTGAGTAGAGACCCCCTCACCCCATACTCCCGCAGCACCTCCCACAGTATCTCCCGGGGGACCCGGTCATACGCCTTCTCCAAATCCACAAAACACATGTAGACCGGTTGGGCATACTCCCAGGCCCCCTCCAGGATCCTTGCGCGAGTGAAGAGCTGGTCCGTTGTTCCACGACCAGGACGGAATCCGCGTTGTTCCTCCTCAACCTGAGGTTCGACTATCGGCCGAACCCTCCTTTCCAGCACCTTGGAGTAGACTTTACCAGGGAGGCTGAGAAGTGTGATACCCCGTGGTATTGGCACACACCCTCTGGTCCCCTTTTTAAAAGGGGAACCACCACCCCGTCTGCCACTCCTTTGGCACTGTTCCAGACTTCCACGCAATGTTGAAGAGGACGTGTCAACCAGGACAGCCCCTCCACACACAAACCCTAGAGCGCATTTCTGGGACGGATCTCATCAATCCCCGGGGCTTTGCCACTGTGGAGTTGTTTGACTACATCAGTGACTTCCGCCCGGAAAAAAACGACAATCCCCCGTCATCCTCCAGCTCTGCCTCTAACATAGAGCGTATTAGTCGGATTCAGGAGTTCCTCAAAATGCTCCTTCCACCGCCCTATTACCTCCTCAGTTGAGGTCAACAGTGTCCCATCCTTACTGTACACAGCTTGGATGGTTCCCCCCTCCCCCTCCTGAGGTGGCGAACAGTTTTCCAGAAGCACTTTGGTGCCGACCGAAGATCCTTCTCCATGTCTTCTCCAAACTTCTCCCACACCCGCTGCTTTGCCTCTTTCACGGCAGAGGCTGCAGCCCTTCGGGCCCGCCGGTGCCTGCAACTGCCTCCGGAGTCCTCTGGGATAACATATCCCGGAAAGACTCCTTCTTCAGTCGGACGCCTTCCCTGACCACCGGTGTCCACCACGGTGTTCTTGGGTTACCGCCCCTTGAGGCACCTAAGACCCTAAGACCACAGCTCCTCGCCCGGCTTCAGCAATGGAAACTTTGAACATTGTCCACTCTGGTTCAATGCCCCCAGCCTCCACAGGGATGCACGAAAAGCTCCGCCGCGAGGTGCGGAGTTGAAAGTCCGTTGGACAGGGGCCTCCTCCAGACGTTCCCAATTTACCCGTACTAACGTTTGGGCTTACCAGGTCTGTCCAGAGTCTTCCCCCACCCCTGACCCAACTCACCACCAGATGGTGATCGGTTGACAGCTCTGCCCCTCTCTTCACCCGAGTGTCCAAAACATACGGCCTCAGATCAGATGAAACGATTATAAAATCGATCATTGACCTTCGGCCTAGGGTGCTCTGGTACCAGGTACACTTATGAGCATCCCTATGTTCGAACATGGTGTTCCTTATAGACAATCCATGACTAGCACAGAAGTCCAACAACAAACAACCACTCTGGTTTAGATCAGGAGGCCGTTCCTCCCAATCCGCCTCTCCAGGTGTCTCCATCATTGCCACGTGTGCGTTGAAGTCCCCCAGCAGAACAATGGATTCCCCCACTGGCGCCCCGCAGGACTCCACTCAAGGTCTCCAAGAAGGCCGAATACTCCGAACTCCTGTTTGGTGCATATGCACAAACAACAGTCAGAGTTTTCCCCAACAACCCGGCGGCGTAGGGAGGGCGACCCTCTCGTCCACCGGGGTAAACTCCAGCACGGCGCGCTCAGCCGGGGGCTTGTTAGTATCCCCACACCCGCCCGGGCGCCGCACACCCTGAGCAACTCGGAGAAGAAAAGAGTCCAACCCCTATCCAGGAGTACAGTTCCAGAACCGAGACTGTGCGTAGAGGTAAGCCCCACCAGATCTAACCGGTAGCGCTCCACCTCCCGCACCAGTTCCGGCTCCTTCCCCCACAGAGAGGTGACGTTCCACGTCCCCAGAGCCAGCGTCTGCTGCCCGGGTCTGGTCCGTCGAGGCCCCTGACCTTCACTGCCACCCTCTTTCTCCCTTCACTTAATTCCTTTCTTCCTTCCTTCCTTCCTTCCTTCCCCCCTCCTCATACCCCTTTACCTCTGCAACTGTGCAACATACCCCCCCCTCCCCTTTCCCTTCTCTCCCTTCATTTCCCCTCTCTATCTTCCTTTTATGAGGATTAGCTGTACTGTTCCGTACAGTGGGGTGAATTCCAGAGAATACGCTCACCGTTAATAACTTACTATCTGTGTGGGAAAAAAGGCTTCAGCAGCAGAAATCTGCAGAGATTTTGAGTCGAGCCAGCCAGCTGTGGGTAGTATTCACTGAAAAAGTCTTTGAGAGAGTGGTGGGGTCGACGACGAGAGAACCAAACACTGAAAAGCAGTTAGCAATTTGGCAATTATGAAAAAAAAAAAAAAACAGTAATAAAAGCCTGTAATAAAAAAATTCTAATTGCACCAGGCCTTCCAGCCTAAAACTATAGTGTCTTTGTACAATAAATCCAAAATTATGAATCTATAACTCAAGTTACGTAATGTTCCATTTCCCCGGATCGCTTCATGCTAGCGTCATTCAGATTATTTACTGTGATACTATATAAATCTTGTTTCCAAAAATTGTTCCCCCCCCCCCAAAAATTAAAAAAAAAAAAAAAAAAAAAAAAAAAAAATAAATCACAACCTGGAAATTATTAGTCACAATCCTGAATCAGAATAAATCAGGCGAATATCAGGTGTGTCGCAATCAAAGGTTATCCTTGTGACTCCAGAATGTTATTAAGGGGGGGGGGAAAAAAATTTATCTTTTTCTTTGGTGTTTTCATCCGCAATGTTGCAGATGCTGCCACTTTCCTGACTGTGTCACTTTGCTGCTATATACTAAGGGCTGTGTGTGTGTGTGTGTGTGTGTGTGTGTGTGTGTGTGTGTGTGTGTGTGTGTGTGTGTGTGTGTGTGTGTGTGTGTGTGTGTGTGTGTTATGCTAAGCAAAGATAAGCTAACCAGCTGTTGGCTGTAGCGTCATATCTGCCGTATAGACATGAGTTGAATTAATCTTCTCGTCTAACTCTTGTATTTCCTAAAATAATTTTCTAAAATGTCAAACTATTCCTGTACCATAATAGAAACAACTATTGCCCTATGTATTCTGTCTAAGATAACAAAAAACTGGCAAAGAGATGCATCATTTGATTTTGTTTTTAGACTACTATGGATTAATTATGGATGAAAAACAAATTTCAAATAATCGCTGCACCCAAAATGATAATAAAAGCAAAAATGCCATTGCCAAATTGAATAAACTACTCTGGAAAGAACATCCTTGGTGCACCCTCCACTGTGAAGGGTGAAGGACTCTGGTAAATGTGCTGTTATGTAACACAGATTCAATTTCCATAAGAGCTGAGAGGAGTCAAAAAGAGCATGTGTGTGTGTGTGTGTGTGTGTGTGTGTGTGTGTGTGTGTGTGTGTCTCTGTCATTGGTGATGTGTCTGGTACATCGTTGCTGCAGGCTGCTGTTTAAAAACAAGGGCTCTTCTGAGAGCAGCATCCTGCATTCGTCAAAGGGTCACGTGTGGCAGATGTAACACACACACACACACACAAACACACAGGCACACCCACCCCAACATTCAGTGAGCACAGACACACTAAAACACACACTGCAAACAGGTTTCAATGCCAATAAGCACAGGGTGTTTGATGTTCTTATCATGTGACTTCCAGGATCCTATCAGCCTTCTGTACACACACACACACACACACACACACACACACACACACACACACACACACACACACACACACACACACAGGAAGGATATTGGGTCAATGTAGGCAGGCATTTGTACAGTTTTGCAGACTCTGCTGACGGTATTCTTCTTGGAATTTATTTAAGTCATTGACAAAAATTTTTGATCCAGTTGTCTACTGTATGTTGTCCGTATATACTGCTAGAACCAGAATGTCCTCCCCCAAAAAACGTCCTTATAGGTCGTTTGTGCAAGCAGCTTATTACGACCCATACTTACGTTTATTATTGTTAAGCGGCGACCTCTAGCTGCTATAGTAATTATTACGGGAGCGAAAGAGGAAGTCAGGTGACGTGGTATAAAGATGAGGAGGAGGACATGGTGGATGGATGGATGGATGGATGGATGGATGGATGGATGGATGGATGAGTCAAACAAACACAGGACTTTCATTCAGGAGACGGAGATTCGTGTCCCGTGTGAAACCAAAAGTCAACTGTCACTTTGAAATTAATCGAGTTTAAGGACCGTGACGTCACATTATGTCCTCATTTTACCAGTGACTTATTTTAAGCCAATCCCTGATGTTTTACTAACCTTAACTATTTTTATTGCCCAAACAAGTTTCATTTCACAACGTTTACTAAGTGTCTAAAACGGCGCCCGTTTAATGGTCACATGATTACAGTCACATGATTAAACCTCCACCGCGTGGCAGTAAATAGAACGGTCACATGTGTCATTTTGGGAGTCTTTGGAAATCGACCTGTAATGCCATTTAGGTATGAAGATGTGTTGTAGCTAGAATA